>NW_026553654.1:0-5842 GCF_027596085.1 Anoplopoma fimbria | reverse complement strand
CTGGTGGACTACGCAACGCGACATCCTGAAGCAGTGCCGTTGCGCACTATCTCTGCAAAGAGTGTTGCGCAGGCACTGTTTCAGGTCATCTCCCGAGTTGGAATCCCGAAAGAGATTCTGACCGACCAGGGCACCTCGTTTATGTCCACCCCTCCGCTCCCTGTCCCCGGGGGTGGACGGCGAGGTGATCCTCTGCGAGGATAATGGCCGCCCCCAAGTCCCCAGGTCGGTGGCACCGCACCCATTCCGACGTCCCAGTCGGGAGGCCCTCCACAAACTGTTCAATAGAGATCCTCTCCAGCATCTTCTGCTCCCCATCAGACTCCCCTGGCTGTAGCCACCTGTTAGCTGCGTCCCTCAGCTTCTGGGCATACACGAAAGGACGGTCGGTGGGTGTCCATTTCGTGCCCCGGAACCGGCGACGGTGGTCCTCGGGGGGAGAAACCCGTCCTATCAAGGAGAGTCGGCTACATGTACTATTTGTATAATTAGAATCCAATGGTGGTGGATGAAACTCTGATGGGTTTCATTCATGTTACACCCGAAATACACCTATGATTAATGAAGAGGTTAAATACAACCCTTTTGTCCCTTGCATCTCTCTTTGCGCCCAGAATATTATGTTAAATGGACTGTACTTGTATAGCGCTTTTCTAGTCTTCCAACCACTCAAACTGTTTAACACCACATGTCATTCACCCATTCATACACTGATGAACGGGCTTCCATGCAAGGTGCATTATCAGATGTGGAGTTGGAAACACCCTAAATGCATTTGCGCCATGCACTGCCAATAATGTTGATTAAGAAGTAAGCACTGATTTGGTGACTGGCAGATAAAAATGATTATTCTTCAGCTCCATCCACTGACCGAATAGAATGAATTTAAAACGATCGTGTATTCTCTCCTTTTCTTTTTAGTGGTTTCAGACATGGTCATGGCATTTTCATCGCTCGATAGCTGGAGACATCTTACATCAGAGTACCGTCATGTTTTCGAAGCATGATCAGGAGGATGGTGATGAAACTAGATTTTTCTTTTTTTTTTAAACTACTTGTGCTCCTGTCAAAAAACTTGGAGATTTACCACAAGAGAAAAGAGAGAAACAAAGAGGGCGGGGGAAGAGAGGCCAGTTGACTGAGCTTTCCTCTGTGTGTTGACTTTGTGCAAAAGTGTGTCTGTGGGCGGTTGGTAATGTGGGGGAACTAAATATTCTTGTGGTTATTCTCCTGTAGGGAGAAGGCAAGTCTATGAAGTGTGTAAGCTGCTCAGAGTCTATGTGTGTGCGTGTGTGGTGTTTGTGATTGACAGGCCGTGACGAGGTGCTTCTCATTCCAGTCTGCATGCTGAGCTTCCGATCCGACAGCGCTTGGGATCAATCAAAAACTTCCGGGATGGGAATGTCGAGAGAGGAGGAAAACATGACTCGCTTCCCTGGTTTTACACAAACCCAGACAGACAGATAGATCGATCCACAGCCCCATCTCCACTGCTGCTTTAAAACGACAACTGCTTAGTGCTGAATCTCAACCAGGCTCCGAATTACCAGTAACTTTGATAAAACTAAAGTTTAGTGCATTGATAAAAGTTTGAACATAACCGTTCAGGGGGTTAAGTCTTTGCTTTGATTGATTATGTTTTTTATTTTCACAACCAAATAATGGATTACCTTCTTTTGGTATTTTTCCATTGCAGTACACGAGTAAAATGTGAGTAATGAAAGAGGCAATATTTTTCCTGACTAAAGGCTTCAACTTTAAAAAAATGTTTCAACAAAATGTGCACATATTTGCGAGTTTACGAAACAGTATTTGTTAAAGGGATTTGACATTTAGGAAATACGCTAGTTTGCCTTTTTACTTAGAGTTAGATGAGAAGCCCACTGACACCAGCCCTCAATTCAATTCAATTCAGTTTATTTTGTATAGCCCAGAATCACAAATTCCAAATTTGCGTCAGAGGGCTTTACAATCTGTACACATGCGACATCCTCTGTCCTTCCCTCACATCGGCACAGGAAAAACTCCCCTCAGATAAGCTTATATTAACCTACAGCTGCTGACAGAAGTCTGAGGTGAAACACTCAGTCCATCATTATAAAGTTTAAGGGAATGTGTCTCCCCCAACATCAAATGGTGTTTTAAATGATCTATAACATTTTTCTATAGTTTGTCACGTCCCTTGGCCTCTGCTGCCAGAGAAACAGGTCTCCTATTTAGCTGTGTCAGATACAAAGTGGTCGCATTTGACGGATTAGAATGGGTCGTCTGTTTTCCCCTGTTCCCTTCACTCCTCTGCTGTGTATCTGTTTGCAGACACACAAGCAGAGCCGACATGAAGAGTGAGTTTGGCTGCATTTATTCAAAAATCTGGCAACACCTTCACCTTCCCACAGAGTTATTCGGAGTTGTGCAGAGTTGTAGGTGTGTTTGTTTGAGCTTTGGAACGTTTACGGCAGTCGAACAATCTGTTTATTGCCTTGATTCACTGCTTCGTTCTCACCAAGGCTGTTCCCTCTTTTCATTAATTCTAGCCTGCTCGACAATCGCTCCCTCTCTCTCCTTGTTTGCTCTTGAGAGGGAGTGGCCATGAACTTGAATCCTGTTACAACCAGCAACCAACAAATACAACAAATACCTTTTTCTCTCTTCGTAACTGAGAAATTTCCCCAAAAAAGTCTGAAGCCTTAATTTGAAAGGCCTGGTCATTATATGGTAGCATTTCTTTGCGCTAACAGCATTTACTCTTTTCCTGCTAATGTTATTGGTTTTCATTATAGAATTTGCTGCAGTATCTTTTTATACAAAGACCACTTAGAACTTTATAAGGTCAGCTGTGGTCTTAATGTCAGCATGATAAGTTATTGTCAATGAAAGAAATGATAGTGTCAACGATGCTGAGGGGATGGATGCTGTATGTGAAGGGTCAAGTGGTTATGGGACCTTACCGTGACTTCACCAGTGGTTTGGCTTCCGTTTTTGCTTTCACTACCGTTGGGCTACCGTTATTGCCAGCTAGAACAATTTCAATTTGCAGTATGCTGATGGTGCTTCATGCAGTTTGGAATTCGTCCAAAGGTAATGTCACATATTTATCGTACTTAAAGGCTTTTTATTTGGTAGTTAAACAAGGAATGTTTAGAAGAGTTGTGTTTTGAAGCTGTTCAGGACAGCAGCAGCAAACCTGTGATGAACCCCCTTTCCAAATAAAATGTAAAGCAGTTAACATGCTGGTCAAGACTCAAAGCTTGGTTCATAGAAACACCTAGATTACTGAGGGTAGGTTTAACAGAAGAAGATAAAGAGCCAAGACTTTCTATAACCTTAGGAACAAGGCCATCTGGGGCAGAAAGAAGAACTTCTATTTTGTCAGAATTCAGCTGTAGAAATGTATAAATAACAATGGTAGGATATATCTCAGCTGGGATCGACTACATCTCCCCTAGACCCTGTATAAGATAAGCGGTTACAGATAATGGATGGAGGATATATCTTGAAAATGACTTATTATCTGCCCGTGAAGAAGCATGTTCAGAGCAAACAGCATCAAACCCAGGAAAAATCCTTTGGGAACACCACAAACAGAGAATAAGTTGACGACACATAGTTATAAATAATTACTAACAAACTCCTGTCTGAATTGTAAGAAGAGAACCATAGATTCCCACTCACTGAGCCTGAGCCTGTCAACCAAGATACGGTGGGACACAGTATCAACTGGGCAGTCAGGAACACTCACATCATAGATTTTTATCCATTTATTGAAACAATGGAAATACAGTTATACTTGGCGCTCGTGGCTCCGCTGCCTGGATTGGCCAAGCAGCTACGAAGCCAAAAACAAGGAGCACCATGCATAGACCCCAAAAACAACGGAACCCAACGCCAAGTCTGGTGTAACCCCCATGGTGAGCATCAGCTGGACTATGAAAATCTATGTGTAGCAGCAGAGCCTGCTGCAGACCTCAGTAAACGTTATCTTAAGTATAAGGGTGCAAGCATGCATCCCAAAGGAGGTCATCCTACCGTTATGTAAAATATCTATGTGTAACGCAATAGTCCAGCAGACCTCGCGATAAGTTGTTGCTTCGTTGGGGGAATGCAAGAAGGCATCCTGAGAGGGGTCATACTACCGAAATCAGCAGTGAAACCAAGCCAGCCACTTTCGAATGCAGGATTTTTTGTCTGCTTATTTCTTTTTATGTATTATCTTGCATGGAGTTACTAGTAGAAATCTACAAGGTAGCGCTCATAGCTTTATGAGCTGCGATTATCACTGTAACTCCCGGGCTAACAAAACGTTCATAGGCCACCAGCGACCGATCACGCTCAGAGTGGACGCTGGGACCAAAGCAGCTGCGGAGGTAGCTGCACCCATGCAGAGTGAATGAGAAGTGTATTGTTGAGGAGGGAGTCCACATAATTTGCAAGGAGATGGAGTCGAGTTGTGAACCAGGACGCCGTTGCAGGTACCGGGTCATGGAGGATAGAGGACAGAATGCAGTGAAACAGGAACATGCAGAGTCATACATTTCTATCATAGATTTAGATAGTCCAAGACGCATTTAACGGGACGCAGAGTTCATAGGACTGTAACGAGACGTCTAGTCTGGGACAGTTTTGGGGAAGGCCGGGCATCGCAGGCCTAAAAACAGCGTTGAGGAAGAGGATTCTGAACTCCTGAAATTTAAATAGGGAGACATAGAGTCGGCAATTTTATTATCAAGGCCAGGAAGGAGCGTGCCCGGAGAGTGGATTCCCCATGACATGTGACCTTGTCGGTCGTCTGGCAAATCTATTAATAACTTGAATAGAAGAGCCACCATTATTTATGATGTTGACAGTTGCCTGATTGTCCCCAGAGACGATGGTATATACTGTAACTTTAAGAGAGCTGTAGATTTTAGATTTAAAGAAAGAGCGAGCAATTATTTTGGCCAGGTGTCCGCGTACCATTGATTGTTGTAGATTCCCCCGAAACCAATAGAAAGAGCTACATCAGTAAACATTTTGAGAGCAACTGAAGTTTCTGCATTATTGTTGTAAAAGAACGATTTTCCGTTCCAGTTATCGCAAAGCGACGACCAAAACCTTAGATCAGACCTACATCCTTCTAAGGCAAAGATCGTGGAGTTTGAGAGGTCAAGTAATCAAGAAATAAAAGATCTGCCTTGGGGAATAAATGTAAATGCAAAGTTGAAGTGGCCTAATAATAACAGCAAAGCAAGATTGGTTATGGACGGATATTTTGACTTCCTTAATCAGAACCAACTTTTTTCCACAGTCAACAAAACATTTGTCGGATATTTTGGTTGAATGAACTATGCGGCGTGACGTCAAATGTAAGCACACCGGTTGCCCAGGTAGCGGCATGGAGAGTCGCGGCCGGAGCAGTTGTTGTCCCACATTAAAAGATCATTTGAGAAACCAGGTGGAATCTCGCTGTGCACATCTAAGACAGCTGTAGGCTGATAAGCAATTCCGTAGACTTTAGCTATTAAAGGTTATATTTAGGCCTGTAGTTCTGGGGCAAAGAGGGGTCAAGATTTGTTTCTTTAGGAAGTGGTTGAGGAGCGTGCGTTTGAAAATGAACTGGGACATGGCCCAATGTCAAAGAGTTATTGATTATGCAGAGCACACAACATGTTTAACAAGGCAGTGGGGACAATGTCAAGGGGACTGAGTTCTTGTAAGAAAATTTGAGATAAATTCTCCAGGATTCTTGGCAAGGTGTTACTGATGGTGTAAAATACATGGTTTTGGATTACATCGACTTTTTATACAAGAATAAAAAAGTAGGTAGCTCTGGCATTCTCTACCATGTAATTCAAATCCACTATAA
>NW_026553653.1:0-9826 GCF_027596085.1 Anoplopoma fimbria | reverse complement strand
TGTTAGTTCTGGTGGACTACGCAACGCGATATCCTGAAGCAGTGCCGTTGCGCACTATCTCTGCAAAGAGTGTTGCGCAGGCACTGTTTCAGGTCATCTCCCGAGTTGGAATCCCGAAAGAGATTCTGACCGACCAGGGCACCTCGTTTATGTCCACCCCTCCGCTCCCTGTCCCCGGGGGTGGACGGCGAGGTGATCCTCTGCGAGGATAATGGCCGCCCCCAAGTCCCCAGGTCGGTGGCACCGCACCCATTCCGACGTCCCAGTCGGGAGGCCCTCCACAAACTGTTCAATAGAGATCCTCTCCAGCATCTTCTGCTCCCCATCAGACTCCCTGGCTGTAGCCACCTGTTAGCTGCGTCCCTCAGCTTCTGGGCATACACGAAAGGACGGTCGGTGGGTGTCCATTTCGTGCCCCGGAACCGGCGACGGTGGTCCTCGGGGGAGAAACCCGTCCTATCAAGGAGAGTCGGCTACATGTACTATTTGTATAATTAGAATCCAATGGTGGTGGATGAAACTCTGATGGGTTTCATTCATGTTACACCCGAAATACACCTATGATTAATGAAGAGGTTAAATACAACCCTTTTGTCCGTTGCGTCTCTCTTTGCGCCCAGAATATTATGTTAAATGGACTGTACTTGTATAGCGCTTTTCTAGTCTTCCAACCACTCAAACTGTTTAACACCACATGTCATTCACCCATTCATACACTGATGAACGGGCTTCCATGCAAGGTGCATTATCAGATGTGGAGTTGGAAACACCCTAAATGCATTTGCGCCATGCACTGCCAATAATGTTGATTAAGAAGTAAGCACTGATTTGGTGACTGGCAGATAAAAATGATTATTCTTCAGCTCCATCCACTGACCGAATAGAATGAATTTAAAACGATCGTGTATTCTCTCCTTTTCTTTTTAGTGGTTTCAGACATGGTCATGGCATTTTCATCGCTCGATAGCTGGAGACATCTTACATCAGAGTACCGTCATGTTTTCGAAGCATGATCAGGAGGATGGTGATGAAACTAGATTTTTCTTTTTTTTTTTTAAACTACTTGTGCTCCTGTCAAAAAACTTGGAGATTTACCACAAGAGAAAAGAGAGAAACAAAGAGGGCGGGGGAAGAGAGGCCAGTTGACTGAGCTTTCCTCTGTGTGTTGACTTTGTGCAAAAGTGTGTCTGTGGGCGGTTGGTAATGTGGGGGAACTAAATATTCTTGTGGTTATTCTCCTGTAGGGAGAAGGCAAGTCTATGAAGTGTGTAAGCTGCTCAGAGTCTATGTGTGTGCGTGTGTGGTGTTTGTGATTGACAGGCCGTGACGAGGTGCTTCTCATTCCAGTCTGCATGCTGAGCTTCCGATCCGACAGCGCTTGGGATCAATCAAAAACTTCCGGGATGGGAATGTCGAGAGAGGAGGAAAACATGACTCGCTTCCCTGGTTTTACACAAACCCAGACAGACAGATAGATCGATCCACAGCCCCATCTCCACTGCTGCTTTAAAACGACAACTGCTTAGTGCTGAATCTCAACCAGGCTCCGAATTACCAGTAACTTTGATAAAACTAAAGTTTAGTGCATTGATAAAAGTTTGAACATAACCGTTCAGGGGGTTAAGTCTTTGCTTTGATTGATTATGTTTTTTATTTTCACAACCAAATAATGGATTACCTTCTTTTGGTATTTTTCCATTGCAGTACACGAGTAAAATGTGAGTAATGAAAGAGGCAATATTTTTCCTGACTAAAGGCTTCAACTTTAAAAAAATGTTTCAACAAAATGTGCACATATTTGCGAGTTTACGAAACAGTATTTGTTAAAGGGATTTGACATTTAGGAAATACGCTAGTTTGCCTTTTTACTTAGAGTTAGATGAGAAGCCCACTGACACCAGCCCTCAATTCAATTCAATTCAGTTTATTTTGTATAGCCCAGAATCACAAATTCCAAATTTGCGTCAGAGGGCTTTACAATCTGTACACATGCGACATCCTCTGTCCTTCCCTCACATCGGCACAGGAAAAACTCCCCTCAGATAAGCTTATATTAACCTACAGCTGCTGACAGAAGTCTGAGGTGAAACACTCAGTCCATCATTATAAAGTTTAAGGGAATGTGTCTCCCCCAACATCAAATGGTGTTTTAAATGATCTATAACATTTTTCTATAGTTTGTCACGTCCCTTGGCCTCTGCTGCCAGAGAAACAGGTCTCCTATTTAGCTGTGTCAGATACAAAGTGGTCGCATTTGACGGATTAGAATGGGTCGTCTGTTTTCCCCTGTTCCCTTCACTCCTCTGCTGTGTATCTGTTTGCAGACACACAAGCAGAGCCGACATGAAGAGTGAGTTTGGCTGCATTTATTCAAAAATCTGGCAACACCTTCACCTTCCCACAGAGTTATTCGGAGTTGTGCAGAGTTGTAGGTGTGTTTGTTTGAGCTTTGGAACGTTTACGGCAGTCGAACAATCTGTTTATTGCCTTGATTCACTGCTTCGTTCTCACCAAGGCTGTTCCCTCTTTTCATTAATTCTAGCCTGCTCGACAATCGCTCCCTCTCTCCTTGTTTGCTCTTGAGAGGGAGTGGCCATGAACTTGAAACCTGTTACAACCAGCAACCAACAAATACAACAAATACCTTTTTCTCTCTTCGTAACTGAGAAATTTCCCCAAAAAAGTCTGAAGCCTTAATTTGAAAGGCCTGGTCATTATATGGTAGCATTTATTTGCGCTAACAGCATTTACTCTTTTCCTGCTAATGTTATTGGTTTTCATTATAGAATTTGCTGCAGTATCTTTTTATACAAAGACCACTTAGAACTTTATAAGGTCAGCTGTGGTCTTAATGTCAGCATGATAAGTTATTGTCAATGAAAGAAATGATAGTGTCAACGATGCTGAGGGGATGGATGCTGTATGTGAAGGGTCAAGTGGTTATGGGACCTTACCGTGACTTCACCAGTGGTTTGGCTTCCGTTTTTGCTTTCACTACCGTTGGGCTACCGTTATTGCCAGCTAGAACAATTTCAATTTGCAGTATGCTGATGGTGCTTCATGCAGTTTGGAATTCGTCCAAAGGTAATGTCACATATTTATCGTACTTAAAGGCTTTTTATTTGGTAGTTAAACAAGGAATGTTTAGAAGAGTTGTGTTTTGAAGCTGTTCAGGACAGCAGCAGCAAACCTGTGATGAACCCCTTTCCAAATAAAATGTAAAGCAGTTAACATGCTGGTCAAGACTCAAAGCTTGGTTCATAGAAACACCTAGATTACTGAGGGTAGGTTTAACAGAAGAAGATAAAGAGCCAAGACTTTCTATAACCTTAGGAACAAGGCCATCTGGGGCAGAAAGAAGAACTTCTATTTTGTCAGAATTCAGCTGTAGAAATGTATAAATAACAATGGTAGGATATATCTCAGCTGGGATCGACTACATCTCCCCTAGACCCTGTATAAGATAAGCGGTTACAGATAATGGATGGAGGATATATCTTGAAAATGACTTATTATCTGCCCGTGAAGAAGCATGTTCAGAGCAAACAGCATCAAACCCAGGAAAAATCCTTTGGGAACACCACAAACAGAGAATAAGTTGACGACACATAGTTATAAATAATTACTAACAAACTCCTGTCTGAATTGTAAGAAGAGAACCATAGATTCCCACTCACTGAGCCTGAGCCTGTCAACCAAGATACGGTGGGACACAGTATCAACTGGGCAGTCAGGAACACTCACATCATAGATTTTTATCCATTTATTGCAACAATGGAAATACAGTTATACTTGGCGCTCGTGGCTCCGCTGCCTGGATTGGCCAAGCAGCTACGAAGCCAAAAACAAGGAGCACCATGCATAGACCCCAAAAACAACGGAACCCAACGCCAAGTCTGGTGTAACCCCCATGGTGAGCATCAGCTGGACTATGAAAATCTATGTGTAGCAGCAGAGCCTGCTGCAGACCTCAGTAAACGTTATCTTAAGTATAAGGGTGCAAGCATGCATCCCAAAGGAGGTCATCCTACCGTTATGTAAAATATCTATGTGTAACGCAATAGTCCAGCAGACCTCGCGATAAGTTGTTGCTTCGTTGGGGGAATGCAAGAAGGCATCCTGAGAGGGGTCATACTACCGAAATCAGCAGTGAAACCAAGCCAGCCACTTTCGAATGCAGGATTTTTTGTCTGCTTATTTCTTTTTATGTATTATCTTGCATGGAGTTACTAGTAGAAATCTACAAGGTAGCGCTCATAGCTTTATGAGCTGCGATTATCACTGTAACTCCCGGGCTAACAAAACGTTCATAGGCCACCAGCGACCGATCACGCTCAGAGTGGACGCTGGGACCAAAGCAGCTGCGGAGGTAGCTGCACCCATGCAGAGTGAATGAGAAGTGTATTGTTGAGGAGGGAGTCCACATAATTTGCAGAGGAGACGGAGTCGAGTTGTGAACCAGGACGCCGTTGCAGGTACCGGGTCATGGAGGATAGAGGACAGAATGCAGTGAAACAGGAACATGCAGAGTCATACATTTCTATCATAGATTTAGATAGTCCAAGACGCATTTAACGGGACGCAGAGTTCATAGGACTGTAACGAGACGTCTAGTCTGGGACAGTTTTGGGGAAGGCCGGGCATCGCAGGCCTAAAAACAGCGTTGAGGAAGAGGATTCTGAACTCCTGAAATTTAAATAGGGAGACATAGAGTCGGCAATTTTATTATCAAGGCCAGGAAGGAGCGTGCCCGGAGAGTGGATTCCCCATGACATGTGACCTTGTCGGTCGTCTGGCAAATCTATTAATAACTTGAATAGAAGAGCCACCATTATTTATGATGTTGACAGTTGCCTGATTGTCCCCAGAGACGATGGTATATACTAGGGATGGGAAGATTCACCGGTTCGCACCGATGCATCGTCATAAAAGCTCACGATGCGATGGCCCGGATCAAAAATGGGTGCATCGGATACAATGTGGGATGAACCGCGATGCATCGTACCTAAAAATTTTGCATCGGTATAATCCGGTACAATTGTATATTTCTAGATTCCCCCTCTCTAACTGTTTCCTAAACGCGCTCTCATCTCCACTGCTGTCAGTGGCAGATTCTCGTGAAGTGTCGCGGCCAAGTATCGCGCGAGTTGAAGGAGTGTTCGGGAGAGTTACAATGGCTGATGAGGAGTTATACGTCCCTATGATCATGTGGATCAACTCATATTCCTTAAGAAAAACCTGAAAATAGGACAAATTAGTTAAATTTAGTGTGTGAGGCAGTTGATCCACATGTTTAGGATGAAGCAAACTGTGTTGTGACTGTCAGGTATAGTGAAAAAATGTTACATTCAGAACACACTTATGCACATACACACACATACACACATACACATTACACATACATGTTTTCTTTTGTCAGAAACCTTGTTACTGATTTGTTGTCTGACAAATAAATAAATCATTATGTATCATATTAAATTGCATAGAATTGTATTATTTAGCATCGCATCTTGTTGAATCGCATCTTGTTGAATCGCATCGTGTCGAATCGCATCGTGTCGAATCGCACTGCATCGCAATAGGGGTGAATCGTATCGTATCGCATTAGTAGCTGCTTTTATGTATCTTGAATGTATCGGATCGTTGGCAGTGCATCGAGATGTGTATCGCATCGTCCTCCTGATGGAGATGCACATCCCTAGTATATACTGTAACTTTAAGAGAGCTGTAGATTTTAGATTTAAAGAAAGAGCGAGCAATTATTTTGGCCAGGTGTCCGCGTACCATTGATTGTTGTAGATTCCCCCGAAACCAATAGAAAGAGCTACATCAGTAAACATTTTGAGAGCAACTGAAGTTTCTGCATTATTGTTGTAAAAGAACGATTTTCCGTTCCAGTTATCGCAAAGCGACGACCAAAACCTTAGATCAGACCTACATCCTTCTAAGGCAAAGATCGTGGAGTTTGAGAGGTCAAGTAATCAAGAAATAAAAGATCTGCCTTGGGGAATAAATGTAAATGCAAAGTTGAAGTGGCCTAATAATAACAGCAAAGCAAGATTGGTTATGGACGCCGCGTCCAAAGCGCTTTTTATGACTTCCTTAATCAGAACCAACTTTTTTCCACAGTCAACAAAACATTTGTCGGATATTTTGGTTGAACGTATAAATGAACTATGCGGCGTGACGTCAAATGTAAGCACACCGGTTGCCCAGGTAGCGGCATGGAGAGTCGCGGCCGGAGCAGTTGTTGTCCCACATTAAAAGATAATTTGAGAAACCAGGTGGAATCTCGCTGTGCACATCTAAGACAGCTGTAGGCTGATAAGCAATTCCGTAGACTTTAGCTATTAAAGGTTATATTTAGGCCTGTAGTTCTGGGGCAAAGAGGGGTCAAGATTTGTTTCTTTAGGAAGTGGTTGAGGAGCGTGCGTTTGAAAATGAACTGGGACATGGCCCAATGTCAAAGAGTTATTGATTATGCAGAGCACACAACATGTTTAACAAGGCAGTGGGGACAATGTCAAGGGGACTGAGTTCTTGTAAGAAAATTTGAGATAAATTCTCCAGGATTCTTGGCAAGGTGTTACTGATGGTGTAAAATACATGGTTTTGGATTACATCGACTTTTTATACAAGAATAAAAAAGTAGGTAGCTCTGGCATTCTCTACCATGTAATGCAAATCCACTATAAGAGAGCGAGTATTGTCTTTTATCAGCAGTGTTGGGTATCGTTACTTTTGAAAGTAATCCGTTAGGTTACTTTGTTACTATCAATTAAAAGTAATCCGTTACGTTACTACGTTACCTATAAATAAAAGAAACGCGTTAGAGTACTCGTGCGTTACCAACAATTAAAATGCGTTTGGGGTGCGTGCGTGTCCGCCTAGCGCAACAACAACACACATCCTCCTTTAGATGCACCAACAGTGCTGACTGTTTATGAATCAATCATGAACCTATAGCATAATGACAGGAAAGACAGTCATCATATTGCACGTTTTATTTAACAGGCATTCATCCTTTGATCATTTGAACAGCTTCCATGAATAACATACTCCGGTAACAGGCAGTTATTTTAACAGAATGTAGCTTACCGTATTGGCTGCGCACAAAAGAACAGTGCGTCACACATAGCTTATCCACTTTACAAGTGCAGGCGCCTAACAAAGTGCTTAACAGGTAGGCACGCAACCTTTTAGAATTGGAAATTTAACTCAATTTAACCGTATGCGTTGCACAAAAGAACAGTGCATGGCACTAAAAAAACATTGAAGAACTGAAAATGTTCGTGTGACCCTATAGCCCTACATTCATAACAATCACGTAGGCTACCTTTAGCCTATTCATCACCAAAGTAATGGTTGAAACGTAGGAGAAGAAGGTGCTCAAAACGTTTGTCTGATAGTCGATTTCTTTTAGGAGTGAGAACAAGACTCCCGAGGCTGAACAGCCTCTCCACAGGCGCACTGGAGGGTGTTGGGGTGTTGAAGCGTAAAAATAACGCCTTGATTGTGGGGAACTTGTTTAATGTGTCGATCTCGACTCCTGACTTAAGATAATCAGCAATTTCAGTCTCCACCGAATTTGAGTCCTCTTTGTCGTCTGTAAATGATGAAAAAAAGTCGGACTCGTCTTCTCCTCCGCTGACAGGTGCGGGTGGCAGCTCCTCTGGCAGTGGATGACCCTGGGCACGAAACTCGGCAGCGAGCATGCACTTCGCTGCGTCTTTTTTGGCCTCATCCCTTAACCAGCGCAGTTTGAATTTAGGAATTGTCACTGCAGCCAGCAGAGCCTCTTTGCTATCCAGCGTGGATGCAAAACGTGTCTTTATGGCCTGCAAGATATTAAAATGAATTCATTTGAAACCTGTAAATCGATGTTCATTAAAGGTCATCACCATATAATACGCCTTATTGTTTCTGCATCCTGTTGGTTTTAAGCCTTCTTTTTTTCTCTGTATTTCTTGATTTCTACTTATTTATTATGACATCATTTTTAGTTGTAGCCCAAGTCATCCCTTTCCATTTTTCTCTTGGGCCTACAGTTAGGCTATAAGATTATTACTATTATTATTATTATTATTATTATTATTATTATTATTATTATTATTATTATTATTATAAGGCCTATTACGAAGAAGAAGAAGAAAAACGAAGTTACCTTGACTATGACATCGGGCAGGCCAGATGTCATCCGGGAGAGGTTGGCCTTTAGATCCAGTGTTTTCGTCATCAGGGCCTCCAGTGTGGGCAGGGTAGTCCCGTAAAAACAGTTATCCTCCCCTTGAAGTATATCTAGGGCCATGGCCAGCGGTTTGACGACTATGCAGTACTCTTTAACAAAGTGGTACTCCTTGTCAGTGATGCACCTCATGCCGAGCTGCGTGCATAAGCTTTGTAGGTCAGTGATGGTGATGTCTGTGATCCTACACAAAGCTTCGTAGAAGGAGTTCCACCTTGTTGATGTGGGAACCAGCAGCTTCCTCCTGCTGAATTTTTCCACGGTTTCTGATGCTACTGCTGACCTGCTTGCTTTGGTCCAGAGTGCCGAACATTTAGCGGTGGCACTCCTGTACACTGCTCGTGTGTCACTGTTGGAAGACAACCATTTCTCTATGTCGGTGGATATGAGATTCAGCGTGTGTGAGGCGCATCTGTGATGCGGAGGGAGACTGATCATGTCATTGGCATCACCATCAGAGCCGGACAGCACATTGTTCAGATCTTCAAATGTAACACTGTCACTCCTGTCTTCATCCTCTTCTTCTGAGTCTGAGGCCGTTTTGTGAAACACCTGGAATGCCTTGACGAAGTTAGATCCATTGTCAGTGACCGTGGCTGTCACTTTCCCACCGAGGCCATATGACATATGGATTTGTTCAATCTCCCCGGCAATTACATCATATGTGTGCCTTCCTCTCACTCGCCTACACGCGATCGCAGCTTTCCTCGCTTCAGAGTGGAGGGCTGAATCCAATGTGCAGTCATCCCCATGAAGCTCTTGTTATTAGCTGTCCATAAGTCCGCTGTGGTAGAGATGTATTCCAGGCTATCGAATTGTTCTCTCAGTTCTTTCTCCATATCTCCATAACATTTGTCTAAGTAATTGGCAAAGGTTTTTCGATCCGGCATCGCTCCCCCTGTCTTGCTTGTCGTTGGTATTTTATTGATTATTTTATTGATTATTCTACGAAAAGATGGAGACTCAACAGTAGAAATAGGGAGCATCTCCTCAACTACGTAACCAGCCACAAGCTTGTGGATTTCACTGGCGGACACCGTTTTAGCCACAGCCGAGCTAGCACTAAAACTAAGACGCTGTTGCTTAGCAGCCAGAGCACCACCACTGTCCTCCATTCCCTCGGCAGGACGTCCGACCAACTTGGTGGAGGGGTGTTTTGAGGAGAGATGTTTTTTTAAATTCGAGGTTGAGTTTTTGGCAGTTGACAGAAGTTTTCCACCTACACACAGATTGCATTTGACCACTATGTTCTTCTTGTCCTTTTCGCTCTGTAACTCAAAATAATGAGCGTACCTCCAGGAATCTAAGGCTATCTTCTCGGCCATCTTGCCGCGGTACAAACACACGTAGCTTACACACACAGGTGCGCGCGCACACACACACAGAGAGAGAGAGAGAGAGAGAGATGCAAGGGCAGCAGCATCTGACTAAATGCAGAAAACCCGGGACTTTACTTTCCTTATCGAGGGAAATTCTTAAAGTAACGGAGTAACGAGTGGTTATTTTGGAAATTAACGAGTTACTGATTACTGAATTCGCAAAACTAACGCGTTAGGTTACTCGTTACTGAAAAAAACGAAT
>NW_026553652.1:0-4041 GCF_027596085.1 Anoplopoma fimbria | reverse complement strand
ATCAGTCACTAACCCTTTTTTAAGCAGGCTTGGTACAGTTTAAGATCAATTTTAAGAAAACAGAGAACATATACTTAGTCTATCCTAGCAGAATCAAGTAGTTCAGTATCCCTCCAGAGTCAAAATACACTGGAGAAAGGTTTGTGTGGTCTGAGTATATATATCCTTGAGATGTGTAAGCCACTCCCCCTAGCAGTTAAGAGGACAATTGACCTATTGAAGCTAAAGCACACCTCTCAGAGCAGTTCCTGATTAAAGGCACAGGAGCATCAAACACAACAGAGCATCAAACACTTCCTGATTAGAGAATATCAGAACAGTAGAATCAACAGAATCAGCATCAGTCACTAACCCTTTTTTAAGCAGGCTTGGTACAGTTTAAGATCAATTTTAAGAAAGCAGAAACAATATACTTAGTCTATCCTAGCAGAATCAAGTAGTTCAGTATCCCTCCAGAGTCAAAATACACTGGAGAAAGGTTTGTGTGGTCTGAGTATATATATCCTTGAGATGTGTAAGCCACTCCCCCTAGCAGTTAAGAGGACAATTGACCTATTGAAGCTAAAGCACACCTCTCAGAGCAGTTCCTGATTAAAGGCACAGGAGCATCAAACACAACAGAGCATCAAACACTTCCTGATTAGAGAATATCAGAACAGTAGAATCAACAGAATCAGCATCAGTCACTAACCCTTTTTTAAGCAGGCTTGGTACAGTTTAAGATCAATTTTAGAAAGCAGAGAACAATATACTTAGTCTATCCTAGCAGAATCAAGTAGTTCAGTATCCCTCCAGAGTCAAAATACACTGGAGAAAGGTTTGTGTGGTCTGAGTATATATATCCTTGAGATGTGTAAGCCACTCCCCCTAGCAGTTAAGAGGACAATTGACCTATTGAAGCTAAAGCACACCTCTCAGAGCAGTTCCTGATTAAAGGCACAGGAGCATCAAACACAACAGAGCATCAAACACTTCCTGATTAGAGAATATCAGAACAGTAGAATCAACAGAATCAGCATCAGTCACTAACCCTTTTTTAAGCAGGCTTGGTACAGTTTAAGATCAATTTTAGAAAGCAGAGAACAATATACTTAGTCTATCCTAGCAGAATCAAGTAGTTCAGTATCCCTCCAGAGTCAAAATACACTGGAGAAAGGTTTGTGTGGTCTGAGTATATATATCCTTGAGATGTGTAAGCCACTCCCCCTAGCAGTTAAGAGGACAATTGACCTATTGAAGCTAAAGCACACCTCTCAGAGCAGTTCCTGATTAAAGGCACAGGAGCATCAAACACAACAGAGCATCAAACACTTCCTGATTAGAGAATATCAGAACAGTAGAATCAACAGAATCAGCATCAGTCACTAACCCTTTTTTAAGCAGGCTTGGTACAGTTTAAGATCAATTTTAAGAAAGCAGAGAACAATATACTTAGTCTATCCTAGCAGAATCAAGTAGTTCAGTATCCCTCCAGAGTCAAAATACACTGGAGAAAGGTTTGTGTGGTCTGAGTATATATATCCTTGAGATGTGTAAGCCACTCCCCCTAGCAGTTAAGAGGACAATTGACCTATTGAAGCTAAAGCACACCTCTCAGAGCAGTTCCTGATTAAAGGCACAGGAGCATCAAACACAACAGAGCATCAAACACTTCCTGATTAGAGAATATCAGAACAGTAGAATCAACAGAATCAGCATCAGTCACTAACCCTTTTTTAAGCAGGCTTGGTACAGTTTAAGATCAATTTTAGAAGCAGAGAACAATATACTTAGTCTATCCTAGCAGAATCAAGTAGTTCAGTATCCCTCCAGAGTCAAAATACACTGGAGAAAGGTTTGTGTGGTCTGAGTATATATATCCTTGAGATGTGTAAGCCACTCCCCCTAGCAGTTAAGAGGACAATTGACCTATTGAAGCTAAAGCACACCTCTCAGAGCAGTTCCTGATTAAAGGCACAGGAGCATCAAACACAACAGAGCATCAAACACTTCCTGATTAGAGAATATCAGAACAGTAGAATCAACAGAATCAGCATCAGTCACCCTTTTTTAAGCAGGCTTGGTACAGTTTAAGATCAATTTTAAGAAAGCAGAGAACAAATATACTTAGTCTATCCCTAGCAGAATCAAGTAGTTCAGTATCCCTCCAGAGTCAAAATACACTGGAGTAAGGTTTGTGGTCTGAGTATATATATCCTTGAGATGTGTAAGCCACTCCCCCTAGCAGTTAAGAGGACAATTGACCTATGAAGCTAAAGCACACCTCTCAAAGCAGTTCCTGATTAAAGGCACAGGAGCATCAAACACAACAGAGCATCAAACACTTCCTGATTAGAGAATGTCAGAACAGTAGAATCAAGAGAATCAGCATCAGTCACTAACCCTTTTTTAAGCAGGCTTGGTACAGTTTAAGATCAATTTTAAGAAAGCAGAGAACAATATACTTAGTCTATCCTAGCAGAATCAAGTAGTTCAGTATCCCTCCAGAGTCAAAATACACTGGAGTAAAGGTTTACAATGGTCTGAGTATATATATCCTTGAGATGTGTAAGCCACTCCCCCTAGCAGTTAAGAGGACAATTGACCTATTGAAGCTAAAGCACACCTCTCAAAGCAGTTCCTGATTAAAGGCACAGGAGCATCAAACACAACAGAGCATCAAACACTTCCTGATTAGAGAATGTCAGAACAGTAGAATCAAGAGAATCAGCATCAGTCACTAACCCTTTTAAGCAGGCTTGGTACAGTTTAAAAGATCAATTTTAAGAAAGCAGAGAACAATATACTTAGTCTATCCCTAGCAGAATCAAGTAGTTCAGTATCCCTCCCAGAGTCAAAATATACACAGAATTAAGGTTTGTGGTCTGAGTATATATATCCTTAGAGATGTATAAAGCCACTCCCCCTAGCAGTTAAAGGGACAATTGACCTATTGAAGCTAAAGCACACCTCTCAAAGCAGTTCCTGATTAAGAGCACAGGAGCATCAACACAACAGAGCATCAAACACTTCCTGATTAGAGAATGTCAGAACAGTAGAATCAACAGAATCAGCATCAGTCACTAACCCTTTTTTAAGCAGGCTTGGTACAGTTTAAGATCAATTTTAAGAAAGAGAAACAATATACTTAGTCTATCCTAGCAGAATCAAGTAGTTCAGTATCCCTCCAGAGTCAAAATACACTGGAGAAAGGTTTGTGTGGTCTGAGTATATATATATCCTTGAGATGTGTAAGCCAATCCCCCTAGCAGTTAAGAGGACAATTGACCTATTGAAGCTAAAGCACACCTCTCAGAGCAGTTCCTGATTAAAGGCACAGGAGCATCAAACACAACAGAGCATCAAACACTTCCTGATTAGAGAATATCAGAACAGTAGAATCAACAGAATCAGCATCAGTCACTAACCCTTTTTAAGCAGGCTTGGTACAGTTTAAGATCAATTTTAAGAAAGCAGAGAACAATATACTTAGTCTATCCTAGCAGAATCAAGTAGTTCAGTATCCCTCCAGAGTCAAAATACACTGGAGAAAGGTTTGTGTGGTCTGAGTATATATATCCTTGAGATGTGTAAGCCACTCCCCCTAGCAGTTAAGAGGACAATTGACCTATTGAAGCTAAAGCACACCTCTCAAAGCAGTTCCTGATTAAAGGCACAGGAGCATCAAACACAACAGAGCATCAAACACTTCCTGATTAGAGAATGTCAGAACAGTAGAATCAACAGAATCAGCATCAGTCACTAACCCTTTTTAAGCAGGCTTGGTACAGTTTAAGATCAATTTTAGAAGCAGAGAACAATATACTTAGTCTATCCTAGCAGAATCAAGTAGTTCAGTATCCCTCCAGAGTCAAAATACACTGGAGAAAGGTTTGTGTGGTCTGAGTATATATATCCTTGAGATGTGTAAGCCACTCCCCCTAGCAGTTAAGAGGACAATTGACCTATTGAAGCTAAAGCACACCTCTCAGAGCAGTTCCTGATTAAAGGCACAGGAGCATCAAACACAACAGAGCATCAAACACTTCCTGATTAGAGAAT
>NW_026553651.1:0-3971 GCF_027596085.1 Anoplopoma fimbria | reverse complement strand
AAAATAAGTCATACTATAGCATGTCGAAAAAAGGTATAAAAAAGTCATACTATAGCATGTCGAAAAAAGTCATAAAATAAAAAAGTCATAGTATAGCATGTCGAAAAAGTCATACTATAGCATAGAATGTCGAAAAAAGGGTATAAAAAAAGTCATACTATAGCATGTCGAAAAAAGTCATAAAAATAAATCATACTATAGCATGTCGAAAAAAGTCATACTATAGCATGTCGAAAAAAGGCATACTATAGCATGTCGAAAAAAGGTATAACAAAGTCATAGTATAGAATGTCGAAAAAAAGGGTATAAAAAAGTCATATTATAGCATGTCGAAAAAGTCATAAAAATGAGTCATAGTATAGCATGTCGAAAAAAGGTATAAAAAAGTCATACTATAGCATGTCGAAAAAAAGGTATAAAAAAGTCATACTATAGCATGTCGAAAAAAGTCATATGATAGCATGTTGAAAAAGGTATAAAAAGTCATACTATAGCATGTCGAAAAAAGTCATAAAAATAAGTCATAGTATAGCATGTCGAAAAAAGTAAAAAAAAAGTCATAGTATAGTATGTCGAAAAAAGTCATACTATAGCATGTCGAAAAAAGTTATAACAAAGTCATAGTATAGAATGTCGAAAAAAGGGTATAAAAAAGGCATACTATAGCATGTCGAAAAAAGTCATAAAAAAGTCATACTATATGTCGAAAAAAAGTCATACTATAGCCTGTCGAAAAAAGGTATAAAAAAGTCATACTATAGCATGTCGAAAAAAGGTATAAAAAAGGTACTATAGCATGTCGAAAAAAGTCATAAAAATAAGTCATACTATAGCATGTCGAAAAAAGTCATAAAAAGTCATACTATAGCATGTCGAAAAAAAAAAAGTCATACTATAGCATGTCGAAAAAAGTCATAAAAATAAGTCATAGTATAGCATGTCGAAAAAAGGTATAAAAAAGTCATACTATAGCATGTCGAAAAAAGTCATACTATAGCATGTCGAAAAAAGTCATAAAAATAAGTCATACTATAGCATGTCGAAAAAAGTCATCAAAATAAGTCATAGTATAGCATGTCGAAAAAAGGTATAAAAAAGTCATAATAGCATGTCGAAAAAAGTATAGCATGTCGAAAAAGTCATAAAATAAGTCATAGTATAGCATGTCGAAAAAAGGTATAAAAAAAGTCATACTATAGCATGTCGAAAAAAGTCATACTATAGCATGTCGAAAAAAGGGTATAAAAAAGTCATACTATAGCATGTCGAAAAAAGTCATAAAAATAAGTCATACTATAGCATGTCGAAAAAAGTCATACTATAGCATGTCGTCAAAAAAAGTCATACTATAGCATGTCGAAAAAAGGTATAAAAAGTCATACTATAGCATGTCGAAAAAAAGGGTCATAAAAAAAAAAAAGTCATAGTATAGCATGTCGAAAAAAGTCATAAAAATGTCATAGTATAGCATGTCGAAAAAAGGTATAAAAAAGTCATACTATAGCATGTCGAAAAAAGGTATAAAAAAGTCATACTATAGCATGTCGAAAAAAGTCATCAAAATAAGTCATACTATAGCATGTCGAAAAAAGTCATCAAAATAAGTCATACTATAGCATGTCGAAAAAAGGTATAAAAAAGTCATACTATAGCATGTCGAAAAAAGTCATACTATAGCATGTCGAAAAAAGTCATAAAAATAAGTCATAGTATAGCATGTCGAAAAAAGGTATAAAAAAGTCATACTATAGCATGTCGAAAAAGTCATAGTATAGCATGTCGAAAAATACTATAGTCAAAAAGTAAAAATAAGTCATAGTATAGCATGTCGAAAAAGGTATAAAAAAGTCATACTATAGCATGTCGAAAAAAGTCATCAAAATAAGTCATACTATAGCATGTCGAAAAAAGTCATCAAAATAAGTCATAGTATAGCATGTCGAAAAAAGGTATAAAAAAGTCATACTATAGCATGTCGAAAAAAGTCATACTATAGCATGTCAAAAAAAGTCATAAAAATAAGTCATAGTATAGCATGTCGAAAAAAGGTATAAAAAAAGTCATACTATAGCATGTCGAAAAAGTCATACGATAGAATGTCGAAATAAGTCATACTATAGCATGTCGAAAAAAGTCATAAAAATAAGTCATACTATAGCATGTCGAAAAAAGTCATACTATAGCATGTCGAAAAAAGGCATACTATAGCATGTCGAAAAAAGGTATAACAAAGTCATAGTATAGAATGTCGAAAAAAGGGTATAAAAAAGTCATACTATAGCATGTCGAAAAAAGTCATAAAAATGAGTCATAGTATAGCATGTCGAAAAAAGGTATAAAAAAGTCATACTATAGCATGTCGAAAAAAGGTATAAAAAAGTCATACTATAGCATGTCGAAAAAAGTCATATGATAGCATGTTGAAAAAAGGTATAAAAAAGTCATACTATAGCATGTCGAAAAGTCATGAAAATAAGTCATAGTATAGCATGTCGAAAAAAGTATAAAAAAGTCATAGTATAGTATGTCGAAAAAAGTCATACTATAGCATGTCGAAAAAAGTCATACTATAGCCTGTCGAAAAAAGTTATAACAAAGTCATAGTATAGAATGTCGAAAAAAGTCATACTATAGCATGTTGAAAAAAGGTATAAAAAAGTCATACTATAGCATGTCGAAAAAAGTCATAAAAATAAGTCATACTATAGCATGTCGAAAAAAGTCATAAAAATAAGTCATACTATAGCATGTCGAAAAAAGTCATACTATAGCATGTCGAAAAAAGTCATAAAAATAAGTCATAGTATAGCATGTCGAAAAAAGGTATAAAAAAGTCATACTATAGCATGTCGAAAAAAGTCATACTATAGCATGTCGAAAAAAGTCATCAAAATAAGTCATAGTATAGCATGTCGAAAAAGGTATAAAAAAGTCATACTATAGCATGTCGAAAAAAGTCATACTATAGCATGTCGAAAAAAGTCATCAAAATAAGTCATAGTATAGCATGTCGAAAAAAGTTATAAAAAAGTCATAGTATAGCATGTCGAAAAAAGGTATAAAAAAGTCATACTATAGCATGTTGAAAAAAGGTATAACAAAGTCATAGTATAGCATGTCTAAAAAAGTCATAAAAATAAGTCATACTATAGCATGTCGAAAAAAGTCATAAAAATAAGTCATACTATAGCATGTCGAAAAAAGTCATACTATAGCATGTCGAAAAAAGTCATCAAAATAAGTCATAGTATGGCATGTCGAAAAAAGGTATAAAAAAGTCATACTATAGCATGTCGAAAAGTCATCAAAATAAGTCATAGTATGGCATGTCGAAAAAAGGTATAAAAAAAGTCATACTATAGCATGTCGAAAAAAGTCATACTATAGCATGTCGAAAAAAGTTATAACAAAGTCATAGTATAGAATGTCGAAAAAAGGGTATAAAAAAGGCATACTATAGCATGTTGAAAAAGTATAAAAAAGTCATACTATAGCATGTCGAAAAAAGGTATAACAAAGTCATAGTATAGAATGTCGAAAAAGGGTATAAAAAGGCATACTATAGCATGTAAAAAGTCATATATAGCATGTCGAAAAAAGTCATAAAAATAAGTCATAAAAATAAGTCATACTATAGCATGTCGAAAAAAAAAAAGTCATAAAAACAAGTCATACTATAGCATGTCGAAAAAAGTCATACTATAGCATGTCGAAAAAAGTCATAAAAATAAGTCATAGTATAGCATGTCGAAAAAGGTATAAAAAAGTCATACTATAGCATGTCGAAAAAAGTCATAAAAATAAGTCATACTATAGCATGTCGAAAAAAAGGTATAAAAAAGTCATACTATAGCATAAAAAAGTCATACTGCCTGTCGAAAAAAGTCATAAAATAAGTCATACTATAGCATGTCGAAAAAAGTCATCAAAATAAGTCATAGTATAGCATGTCGAAAAAAGGTATAAAAAAG
>NW_026553648.1:0-18318 GCF_027596085.1 Anoplopoma fimbria | reverse complement strand
ACTGTGATCCAGAGTTGGTGTAGGAGATATAGAAGCTCTGAATAATTATATAGATTGACCGGGTAGAGTAGGGATCAGAAAGAGGAGTGTGCAACTTTTTTCTTCACTATTTGATATAATATTGCCTGATTATTTGAAATCCATTCATTCATGTTTTGTATTCTTCTTTAATTAATAATCCTGTCGTACATTCATTTAATTACCTTTTTAATAAATTACTCATTTATCGCCAAGTCTGTCATATTGATTCAAAAGGTGGGAACTATAAGGTCACTGAAATCCAGGACTTACGCCTGAGATATTGAGACTGGATAATTTGTTACCACATTCCATCCATCCATCCATTTTCCGTAACCTGCTTATCCAGTTAAGGGTCACTTAGGGGGTGCTGGAGCCGATCTCAGCTGTCAATGGGCGAAGGCAGGGGTTCACCCTGGACAGGTCGCCAGTCTGTCGCAGGGCTGACATATAGAGACAGACAACCACTCACACTCACATCCACACCTACGGGCAATTTAGAGTCTTCAATGCACCTAAGCTGCATGTCTTTGGACTGTGGGAGGAAGCGGAGAACCCGGAGAGAACCCACGCTGACACAGGAGAACATGCAAACTCCACACAGAGGGTTGTCTAGCCGGAATTGAACCGGGCCCTCTTGCTGTGAGGCGACAGTGCTAACCACTACACCACCGTGCAGCCTTGTTACCAAATTATTGATCGTATTTTTATTTGTTTCTTCTATTCAGAAGTGGTGCCCCGCAATTTTTAACGTAAGCAATATTTTTATTTTAACGTAGTTATTAACAATGCTACACTGTGAATTACATAGAGAGAGATGCAAAAAAACAGAGTCAAATTCCTTGTATGTGTACGAATACTTATTAAACGTTATTCTCATTCTTATTTATGCTCTCGCTTCCTTAAATAAATGTCTGTGTATCCATACAAAAACTAAATACATTGAAATCAATTGGGTTGCAAATGAAGACCATTGACCAAGCTATCTAACAATGGCAGCATCACATAAGCCCACTTAAACATGTACATACCAGGAGCTAAATGATGCAACAGCTAACATTAGCTTGCTTGCTAATTAAGTCTAGTCAACACTGTTACCCCAGGCTAATATGCTTGTTGACATGTACTATTAATGGTAGTTCTCCAGCAGAAATGTAAGGGTTTGCTTAGCTATGTTACTTAATAAACTAGTGGTTCTCAAATTTAGGGCCAATACACTCACAAGAGGATGTTACCCAACCCCGCCCACTCCCTCAGTCTCTCTACATCCAGACACACACACACACACACACACACACACACACACACACACACACACACACACACACACACACACACACACACACACACACGTACAGGCAGCAGCAAAGGTTATGTGTGGTATATTCTTTTTGGGATCGCCGTGGACAGATTATAGATAACTGAAACAAAGAGAAAAGAATGCTGACACGGGAGACGTGACTTGTCTTTTCAGATCCTCATTAGTTATATTTATTCATTTGTCTAATTAGACATATTTTCCATGTTCTTAAAACAAACCAAAATACACAAAAAATACTCTTCAATTCAAAACACACCTTTTCTCACAGTGTTGTTCTTTCATCTCTCTGATACAATAAACAGTTTGTACAAGGTGCATCTTTAATGCTCTTAAAACCCATTAGGTTTTACTGAACTAGTATTTTTAACAGTACCTACCTTGTAGGCTATATCAAACATTTTCTTATTACTGAACTTCAAGTAACTTTTCTTAACCCGTTTTTAACAGTATCTTTAAGGTGCTTTACAACAATCAATAAACATTTTAATACTTTACAAAACGTCAAGAAGTGAACCACGTGTGGTGTTATTACAATAAAACAAAAAGGTAGAGACGAGCGTGATCCGTATTAGCTTAAAGCTACTAGCCTAACGGTAAAACTTCCAACGGCGCCGTCATTACAAATCTCTCGGCGAGCGTCGGACCTTACTAGCTACACATGTACTCATTTTAACATTCATACTTTACTAAAACATTTCACTACACATTATCCAATCACTAACATCAACTTGTTTTACATTTTAAACACATAACCCACCTGAAACAAAGAGAAAAGAATGCTGACACGGGAGACGTGACTTGTCTTTTCAGATCCTCATTAGTTATGAGGATCTCACGGGGATTCAGGCAAACCACAATATTACTGTGCCTCCTACTGGCAGGATAGTGCAATTGCATTGTGAAAATGTAAAACTATAAAAGATATTGCTCATACAAAATAAGATCAATTTAGTAGGAAATAGTGTGTCTTAATAATATAAAATGGTGTAGTATATAAAAACTTAATATACACAAATGTGGGCACACATTAGTGGGCATCACACACTCCCCGACAAAATAAAAATGGCCCCTGACATTTACAACACCTCAAAAACTTATATTTCCCCATTGGTAAACAGGTGTGGTGTATGGCATGTAATATGTGTATGGCATGTACATAGGTGATGTGTAGGGCAAAGATGAGAACAATGGTCGGATGTAGTGTGGCATACTAAGAGAAGGTATGTGGGATGGTGTAGTGCAAGTGAAGACTGTGTCTATGTAAGCATGTAGAGAGGGTTGGCCAAGTGTATCATATGTAAATAACTGTCTTGGTCTCCTCTCTCTGGCCGACTGTCTGACTTCTCTGTATACATCCCTTGCAGGACTAGACACCACAAGGGGGGGAATAAGCCTCTCTTCCTGTCTTTGTTGAAGGTATCCATCTTGTTCGCCTTCCTCATGCTCTGGCATGTTTTCAGCGTCCGATAGTTCATTTGTCTGTGTTCTATCTCCCATCAACATCCCATCTCTTTCAGGATCGTTTTGATCATCCTCTCTTTCAGGAATGTTTTGTAAGTCCTCTATTTCAGGTATGTATTGTTCATCCCCTCTTTCAGGTAATGTATTTGCATGTTCTCTGTGGGTTATGGCAGGTTTACTAGGAGTCTGAACTGCGGCCTTTGCAGATGACGATGGTTCTTGGCTTTGTCCCATCCTGTTTACAGGCGTCCTCAGCCAGTAACCTCCTGTCCATTCATCATCAGAGTCTGATGTCTCCTCACTTTGATCCAGGTCTGTTGTAGCGCTTGCTCTCAGCTGAGACTTATTTTGCCTTTGTGGTGGTTTTGCAACTGCGTTGGCTGACTGTGGTGTTGATTCAACCGGTAAGTCATTGACTAGCAGTAGCAGATTTCTGTGTAAGGTTCTGGTTTTCCCTTTGTAGTCTCCTTCTGGTTGAATGATATACACTGGATTGTCTGAGACCTGCTCTTTTACCACATATATCCTCTTCTCCCAGTACGAGCGCAATTTTCCAGGCCCTCCTCGCTCACTTAAGTTCCGAACTAGCACTCTGTCTCCTGGTTTTAGAACTACGCCTCTCACCTTTTGATCATAATAGGACTTGCCCTTAGCACTAGAGGCTAGGCTGTTTTTGGTTGCAATTTGGTATGCCTCTTTCATCCTTTTTGACCATTTCGCCGCATATCCTGTGTGTGTTACCGGGTCTGTCTCCTCAAGTAATCCAAACAAGAGATCCACAGGGAGGCGAGGGTGCTGTCCATAGAGTAAGTAATGGGGTGAGTGCCCAGTTGACTCGTGGCGCGTACAGTTATACGCATGTACAATCTGTGGAAGATGTTCTTTCCATTTATCCTTTTCCTTTTCTTCCAGGGTTCTTAACATTTGCAGCAGCGTTCGGTTGAAACGCTCCGCTGGGTTACATTGGGGGTGGTACGGGGATGTTCGAGAATGACCGACACCTGACATCCGTCCAAGTGTTCTGAAGAGTACATTTTCGAACTCACGCCCTTGGTCGTGGTGGAGTTTATTTGGGTATCCAAAACGAGGTACATAATCATTATAGATTCGCTCTGCTGCGGTTTGTCCAGATTTATTTTTGGTTGGGTAGGCTTGAGCGAACCGAGTAAAATGGTCGATGACAACTAAAATGTACTCGTAGCCTCCCTTGCTCTTCTCTAGATGCAGATAATCTATGCAGACAAGGTCAAGGGGCGAGTTAGATGTTATGCCACCCATTGGTGCGCGCACATGCGTTGTGGGCTTCTTCTGTTTTATACAACTGCATTTCTTTGTCACATAGTCCTCTATGCACCTTTTCATATAAGGCCAGTAAAACCTTTCTCTGGCGAGTTGAAGCACTCGTTCTGTACCCACATGTCCCATGTTATCATGGAGGTGTTTCAGAGCAACAGGTTGGTACTTGACAGGAAGAACTAACTGTTTTCTTTCCGTTGTCCGTCGGTATAGGATTTCATCTTCAAGGTGTAGTTGATTCCACTCATGAAGGATCTTTCGAGTGAGCCCACTCACAGACTTCCGTGTTGCATCAGTAAGAACAGCATTCGTCTCTTTTAGCCTTATTACTTCCCCTATTGCCGGGTCTTCTCTTTGCGCTTTTGCAAGCTCATCATGACTGATTTCAGGTAGGGTCATACGAGGCTGTGGGATTACATCGAGAGATGAGGCGTAGAGAGCAGCTATCCAGGCCACTTCTTTTCTCTTTGCTGCTTGACTACCGTCCCAGGTTGCATGTAACACTTCCTGTGACAGCTCCTCAGTACATGTCTCCACATAACTGTTCATATCCAGCGGGATGCGGGAGAGTGTGTCAGCATCAATATTGATCTTCCCAGGCCTGTATTTGATGTTGAAGCGGAAATCTGATAATTCTCCAACCCAGCGATGTCCAACTGCATTGAGTTTTGCAGTGCTCATTACATAGGTCAGTGGGTTGTTATCAGTGTAGATGGTAAAGTGTGGAGCATAGAAGAGATAATCTCTAAACTTCTCACACACTGCCCACTTTAGAGCAAGGAACTCAAGTTTTCCGCTGTGGAGGTTGTAGTTTCTCTCCGCAGGTGTCAATGTTCTAGATCCATATCCAATGACTCGCAGTTTCCCATCTTGCTGCTGGTAGAGGATTGCGCCAAGCCCTTTCTCTGACGCATCAGTATGCAGAACGAATGGCTCCTCAAAGTTTGGATATGCTAGAACTGGGGGATGCGTTAGCATGTTGATGAGCTCTTCTAGTGTACTTTGGTGATCTGCAGTCCATTCTATAGGCGTCCTGGAGGGTAATTGAGGACCCTTGGACTTACAGTGCCGGGGGGGTTGTTTTGGCATGGGGGACTTCCCTTGGAGCAGCTCATATAGTGGTTTGGCTATCTTGGCGAAGTCCTGTATGTAGGATCGGTAGTAGCTAAGGAAGCCAAGAACCTGTCTGATGTCGCCGACTGTTTGTGGGGTTTTGGTTTTCAAAGCCAGCACAGCCTCAAAGTCTTTAGGGTCAACTCGAACACCCTCGGCTGACACCATGCGCCCAACATATCGAACTTCTCGCTTGAATACCTCACATTTCTCCGGTCGAAGCTTCACCCCATGGTGCTGCAGAGCTTGGAGAACCTTACGACACACCTCCACGTGATCACTGAAGGACTTTGCATAACACAGTATGTCGTCCAGGTAGGGAATGCAAGATTCATCCCTCAGGGAACTCAACATCTCCTCCATGCTTCTCTGGAAAGCAGCAGGTGCATTAGATAGTCCAAATGGGATTCTTACCCATTCATGTAATCCCCAGGGGGTGATGAAGGCCGTGAGATGTCGTGAACCCTCTGCCACAAAACCTTGGTGGTACGCTTTGCCTTGGTCGAGGATGCTGAACCATGAGTACCCTCCCAAAGTGTCTGTCAAGTCCTGAATCCGAGGCAGTGGATGCCTGTCAGGGACTGTCTTTTGATTTAACAGACGATAGTCTATGCACAGGCGCAGTGTGCCATCCTTCTTCCGCACACATACGACGGGTGCAGAATAGGGAGACTTAGACTTCACTATCCATCCCTTTAGTATGAGGTCTTGGATATATTCCTTTACCTCTTTGAAGAGCGGTTTTGGGATGGAGGTGTACGATCTTTGTACAGGGATATCGTCTTTCAAGTTTATCACCATTTGTAGGTTTGGAATGCAGCCGATGTCATTTCCATCTCTTGCGAAAGCACGGGACTCCTCATACAACATCTGTTTAACAGCTTCCTGTTGTTTCTCATCCAAGTGGTCGAGACTTACAGGTGGGTGCCATAAGGGTGGAGCTGGGTCACTGGTTTGAGTGGTGGTGACCTCACTGACTGTCACTGCGGACTGTGTTTTGGCGGGGACGTCACCCTCCACAACTTTTTCAACATGTTGCAGGGTTCCTAAAGCTGTCTTTCGGGGTAAGGTAATGTCATGATTGGTATTATTACCAACTGGTATGGTGACATACGGTTTTACAGTGTTTTTAATGTCAAACAACCCTGGCCCCACGTCCAACTGCTCTAACGGTACACTATTTTCTTCTGCTTCAAACAAAACCATGCTGTCATGAGCATCCATGTTTGGTGGAAGCCGGCACTTTAACCACGACACACTACCAGCTGGGATGACAATATCCTGGGCACCTGTCCGCGGACGTCCCTGTTGCATGACTGGCCTTGCTGTCTGAATAAAGCTCACAATAGCTTCAGCTTTTTCACTGGGGACAGAGATAGCATTACAAAGCAGATTAACAAGGACAGGCACCAACCGTTCTGGTTGGTTGGAGATGAGCTGTTCTAAAACATTAAAACCAAGCAGTGGTCTCTCCAGGGGTAAGGTACTGACAAGGAATGGGACACTGATGGAGAGACTGGGGTCTTCATTTCCTGGTAGATTTATCTTTATGGCTACCCATCCATCAAATGGCACGAGATCTCCATTAACAGCAAAGACTTTTAGTTCCTCTATTTCTTCAATTATTTCAGACACTGGGTGAATATCAAGGTCAGGCAGGTATTGGTCTTTCCAGGCACGGTTTATCATGCTAACTTGTGCCCCTGTGTCTAGCAATGAGGTGACTGCTAGCCCGTTGAGATTACATTGGACAAAGGCTTTTCTTCCAATTAGGTTGGCAACAGCTCCTCTTGCTGTAAGTGGTGGCTTAGGAGAAGGCTGAGTTGTTTGTTTACAGTTATTTGGTCTGCTGACTGTTGTTGCAGCGGATGAGTTAAAGCTGGTATGATTGTCACAATTAGCCTTTGTTGAACATTTAGATTGGGACTGTCTTTCAGATCCGGTCACTGGATGTCCCTCTACAGAGGCCGGTTGAAGTTTCCCTGTTTATTTTGTCGCTTTAGACAGCCAGCTGCCCGATGTCCTTCCTCCTCACAAATGAAACAATGTTGACAGTCTTGACGGTTTTGTTCAACACATTTCGGGCAACCAAAGGGCTTTCCACGCCTGGATTGAGCCTTATTTTGGTTGAAACGGTGCTCACTGTAGAATGGTTGTGGTTGGGTGTGTTGTTGCATGACCTCCACCATTTTTGTAAGTGCATCTACTTTAGCGGCAAGTTCTTTAAGTGGATCCGACCTTGTTTTGTGGTCTGCACTCTCTTGTTTATTGCTAGACCCCTTAACTGCGTTAAGTTCAAGCTGTGCGCTGTGTACATTTGTTGCAGTTTGTCGACGGGAAGAGCCGAGTCTCTTCTGTCTCTCGCTTTCCTCACTTTGGATTTGCATTACATGGCGTAATATTGTCTCGTCACTGACGTCACTGTTTGAAAGGAGAGGTTTTAGTTCTCGGCGTATGTCTGTGTGTTTGTTTCCAAATCCTTGGTACACTGTATGCAGGAAAACATCTTGTACTGTAGCTGAAGAGTATTTTATTCCTGTGTCTGACAGTTTAGATGTGAATAGGATACGCTGTTTCAAGCCCATCACACGGTAAAGGAATTGTTGTGGCGTTTCATTTTCATCCTGTTTTGCGCACATCAACTCTTGGAATAACTCTGTGCTGTTTTTTTCTCTTAGGTGGGTCTGGAGGAACCCCTTAAGTTCAGTCAGTGTTATGTCATCCTTACTTATTAGCATATCTTTGAAAATTCCAGGTTTGATTATTCTTAACACACCACGGACTATTTCTGCCTCAGTGAAACGTGCCTTGATTCCTTCTTCAATCTGTTTGCAGACATTATTGTAACTGATGTCTGCTGATTGGTCGCCAATTTGTCCGCCTTGCACTTTAAACTCACTTCTTTGAAGGAAGGAAAGTTCTCTCATGGAGATCATCCCCTCACGGCCTGGCTGAGTGACAGATTTAGCAGACGGGTTACTGTTTGGCGGTTCACTTTCAGGCTTGCTGAATGAGAGTGAGGACGGTTGCAAGTCCCCTTGTGAGTGTGTAGCATTTATTGGGATGCACTGTATTAGCTTCTTGCTAAGGTCTTCATAGCTAGCCAACACTTTTAACAACTCAGCGTTGGATGTGTCAGATGTGTTTAGCATTGTAGCACTAGATACGCCTGAAGTTGGGACAAAAGTCAATGTACTAGCGCTAAGCCTATCAGTACTTTGGCTAGGCAACGCAGAGCTGAATGAGACAGTTGTGGCGGGACTAGAGCTGACAACAGCTGGAGTTATCTGTTTAGGAGTGTCACCTATGGTAGGTTCAGTGGCAATTTGGTTTGACTGGGTCGCATTAATATCAATAGTGTGAGCAGGGCGAAATGAATAAGTGTCAGTCTGCATGGTATTTGATTCAACATTACCCATCGCATTTAACAACATTGCACCACGGTGCGTCAACACATCATCAACAGCATCTTTCAACATCATTAAATCAACCATACCACTGTCCTCTGAATCAAGCAACTGCTTACTGTACATAAACGCGTTGATGTATTCGAAACATCCCTCCTGGTCTCCCTCCTCAAGCTCGGACTGTTCTTTGCCCGACACTGGACCCACGGTCTTGGTAAGTTGGTAGAGCTCTTCTCCTGACAAGGCGAGTAGACTCTTCCTAATGTCCCACACTAGGTGCTTCCTTCCACTGTCAGCCATAGTTGCTCCTCTCCTACCTCACGATAGGTTATGCAGTTCGGTAATGCAGTCTCTGTTCTGGGACAGGGTTCTCCACTCGTTCACGTTCACAGCAGGCCTCCACACACGTCAGCGTCTGCGTTGGTCATTGGTCCCAGATGTCATTAGGATGGATCAGCGTCCGGCCAGAAGGTGGCGCCGATCCCGGACGAGCCCCCAAGAATCTGTAACGGGTCCCAGGTGGGATCGCCGTGGACAGATTATAGATAACTGAAACAAAGAGAAAAGAATGCTGACACGGGAGACGTGACTTGTCTTTTCAGATCCTCATTAGTTATATTTATTCATTTGTCTAATTAGACATATTTTCCATGTTCTTAAAACAAACCAAAATACACAAAAAATACTCTTCAATTCAAAACACACCTTTTCTCACAGTGTTGTTCTTTCATCTCTCTGATACAATAAACAGTTTGTACAAGGTGCATCTTTAATGCTCTTAAAACCCATTAGGTTTTACTGAACTAGTATTTTTAACAGTACCTACCTTGTAGGCTATATCAAACATTTTCTTATTACTGAACTTCAAGTAACTTTTCTTAACCCGTTTTTAACAGTATCTTTAAGGTGCTTTACAACAATCAATAAACATTTTAATACTTTACAAAACGTCAAGAAGTGAACCACGTGTGGTGTTATTACAATAAAACAAAAAGGTAGAGACGAGCGTGATCCGTATTAGCTTAAAGCTACTAGCCTAACGGTAAAACTTCCAACGGCGCCGTCATTACAAATCTCTCGGCGAGCGTCGGACCTTACTAGCTACACATGTACTCATTTTAACATTCATACTTTACTAAAACATTTCACTACACATTATCCAATCACTAACATCAACTTGTTTTACATTTTAAACACATAACCCACCTGAAACAAAGAGAAAAGAATGCTGACACGGGAGACGTGACTTGTCTTTTCAGATCCTCATTAGTTATGAGGATCTCACGGGGATTCAGGCAAACCACAATATTACTGTGCCTCCTACTGGCAGGATAGTGCAATTGCATTGTGAAAATGTAAAACTATAAAAGATATTGCTCATACAAAATAAGATCAATTTAGTAGGAAATAGTGTGTCTTAATAATATAAAATGGTGTAGTATATAAAAACTTAATATACACAAATGTGGGCACACATTAGTTGAAAAAAATGTTAGCCATTATCAGCATGATTATCTGTCATATATGCTTTCCAGAAACAGATAAAAGAAAAAGTAAACTGTTTATTATTGAAATGATTGGATAGAAAAGTGTGACCTTAGCAGAGCTTGTGGGAGTCACTTGTTTTTTTGAAGGGCAGATCCTTCCCAGCTCCATCTGACCATAGGCTATGTATACTGACTTTGCTGATGGTAGCTGGTGCCTGCAGCTATAACCCTTAGCCTATATGCAGATTGAGCCAGACACTTTCCTCATGCTGCAAAGAGGATTTCGAACCTCTGTTTCTGAGAGCAGTGTTCTCCACTTTCCACAATTTCACTCGAATGTAAATACATCTGCTCAAGCTCTCCATTCTCCCTCCCCTCCCCTCTCGTCCCAAGTTAGTGCCTCACAGAGCGTCGCTGTCAAGTCACATTTACTTGGAAAATGCTTTTAACTAATATCTTTGCTGCTAAGTGATTTACATAAAAGGATACATAAGTGTTTGACCAATATGCACAATTTTACACAAACCCACTTGTGTGTTTACATGTTATCATGACTGTGTATGTGTGTGTGTGTGCTTTAAACTTCCCTGGGCTTTTAATGCACAGGAGGGATTTGGCAGTGAAAAGAATATAATCCATTTGCCTCCAGCATTTTCCTTGAAGGCCGGCCCCCAGCCCCGGAGCAGACCTGCATCTCTGTGAGTGAAGCTGTCCTGACAATGAGTCATATGGCATGCCTCAGTCTGCTTCACCTATCAACATTAATAACATGCTTTTCACGAGAAGTGCAGGTCAGTGTTAAGCTGTTCCCGGTGAGCATGCTTTATCTGGAGGATCAGCAGCAGTGCCTGGGTTTAAATGGGTCAAAAATCCCAGACCTACCATCCAGAGCCACTAGAGCCGACTGTACACAGCATCTGGCCACATCAATAGTCTTGCACCTGGAAGACAAAGGAAGACTTTCCGTAAAAAACTTACAATATATGCTATATTTTAGGTTCTTGCTAGAACTAATTCACCAGCCTGGTATTCAAAGCTACAAGCTGTTTTCTTTGATTGCCATTGCACCTATTTGCTTGTATCAGTAATAATAAATCTGCTTTCCTTTGAGTAAACCTTCAGTGTATAAAATTGATATATCATTGGGTATTATTTGACAAGCTTTTTAAATGTTGTATTCCGGGGTATCTACTCATCCCTATTGAGGCTATTAGTTATATGATAACAGCATATTTATGTGCTTACTACCCTGAGCAGTGTTGTGTGTGAGCCACACCGTTTGTGGCCGTAGCTGCTGCATCAAGCACTACAGTTTAACAACAGTCTGATGTATTTAGGGTTGTAATAAAAAAATGTCAGGAGTTGTTATCAAGTTTGCAGAAGAGTGCTGAGCTTTGAAGCAAATTTTAGAAATTGGCAAATCAGTAAAATTAGTGAGTCCACCATTACGTAGCCGACCTGAGGGGCCTGGCCAGCCTTTGTGAGTTTGGGGAACTGATGGATTCTGCATGTTCATTTGAAACATGTTTTTCTGCAATTTCCGGGTTTCTTTCCTCTCATTTTCTGTCGCAGTATTGGTTCTACATTGGGCAAGCTTCCCAGAGGCAAAACATACACTGGTACTGTATGTGGAAACAGTCTCCTTGTATTTGCAATTGAAAAGCCTTTATATAAGATATTTTTCACTGTTTGGGCCAGGATGTAGGCTCAAACTGTATCTCACAGAATTCTACGCTTGCAAATATTACATCATGTTGTAATATTGCATCTGTTGCCCAAAGCAGCAGCATTAAATATAACATTCTGTAGGATTAAACATAAAAACACACTTTCTCCAATCCAACCATAATCGTTAGTAATGAGTTTTAAAACATTAACACCAAGTATTATTTTCTTAAAAACACAGAAAATAAAAAGAGTTTCCGATCCACTGGGTACTCTGGTCATGCATTTTTTTATTTTATCAGTCAAACAGTTCAGGTGTTTAAAACAGACTCACAATGTATTTTGTATGTTTTTCTAGTGGCAGTTAATGTAGCTTGGTTATGATGTAGATATTAAAATATTTCAGGCTGAGGTTAGCTTAAGGTATCTGTCTCAGATATTTCTTCCTGGAACAGACACAGTCTTTGTGAATGTTGTTTCACAATCACTGTCATTGCACCCCTTATGCTGGAGTTTGATTTAATCATAATAGACTATCACTATCGATTATCTAAATGTTTGAATATAACTAAGTGTTTGAATATAACTAAATGTTTGAAACATATATATATATATATATATATATATATATATATATATATATATATATATATATATATATATATATATATATATATACACACACAGTGGGTAAAATAAGTATTTAACACGTCACCATTTTTTCTCAGTAAATATATTAAGGTGCTATTGACATGAAATTTTCACCAGATGTTGGCAACAACCCAAGTAATCCATACATACAAAGACAACCAAACAAATAAGTTCAGAAATTAAGTTATGTGTAATAAAATGGAATGACACAGGAATAAAGTATTGAACACGCTTACTGAAATTTATTTAATACTTCGTACAAAAGCCTTTGTTGGTAATGACAGCTTCAAGGCGCCTCCTGTATGGAGAAACTAGTCGCATGCATTGCTCAGGTGTGATTTTGGCCCATTCTTCCACACAAACAGTCTTCAAATCTTGAAGGTTCCGTGAGCCTCTTCTATGAACTCTGATCTTTAGTTCTTTCCATAGATTTTCTATTGGATTCAAGTCAGGTGATTGGCTGGGCCATTCTAGCAGCTTTATTTTCTTTCTCTGAAACCAATTGAGAGTTTCCTTGGCTGTGTGTTTGGGATCATTGTCTTGCTGAAATGTCCACCCTCGTTTCATCTTCATCATCCTGGTAGATGGCAGCAGATTTTTATCAAGAATGTGCAACGCTTCTGTACAAGACTGGGACTCAGACGCAGAAGGAAGCAACAGAGACAAAATATAGTTAAAAATAAACTTTACTTAAACTCCAGAGGTCATAGCGACCAAGTCCATTCAGGGAAAAAGCACAAAATCCAAAGTGTGTAATCCAAGCAAAGTCAAAAACCAGGCAAGTAAACACAAGGAAATTGCGACAGGAACCCATGTGCACACTAAGGAGACAAAGGCAATCTGGCAGAGGGGAAGTGGAAACACAGGGGCCGTTTCTCAATACCAAGTACGGTCAAGTATGGACTTGCAAACTTGCAAGTTCATACTTGGATAGTTCGACTCGGGAGTACAAACTCCCGAGGACGGGAGGACGCAGTACGGTCATTTTGCAATTGGAACAGCAGCGAACTTGATGACGTCACCAACGTCACGACGTCACCAACTCAGCTCGTCGGTCCCGCCTACTCCGGTTATCTTCAGTCATATATATTGACAATAAAATGAAATATGATATAAAACACAACCTTTTTTCGTTTTCATTTAGAAAATATAAAAATATTATGTATATGTATATATATATATATATATATGTATATGTTTTGTGTTACATCTGCAACCACAGAGACACCGGAGCCAGCGGCACATTGCAAATTTCCCCGCTGCGGGACTAATAAAGGATTATCTTATCTTATCTTATCTTATCTGGAGGAGCCTTGCCGAGATCAGGCTGCTGTCAGCGGGCTGCATGAGCACCACCGCCCGGTCTCCTCTCTGGTCCCTCATATCTCCGACAAACGTCGGCGCTTTTTTCAAACAGGCTCTATCTTGATAAATCGACCGCATATTTTAAGTCTTAACAACTACATTCTCGCTTAAAAAAATGTTAAAACTAAATTCCGTTACACAACAGCAGCAGTATTTAGACAGTTATAACTGACAGTTGTGAGCCGTCTCCGCCGCTGTCGGCTCTTGTTTGCTGGTGAAATGCATTCTGGGATACTTGGCTGTCCAAAGTCCACACAAGTCTACTCCGATGCATCCTCGGTATAATGGGCGGAGCGAGGACACTTCCGGGTATCTGGACCGTACTTGGCTTGATGCGAACTTGTGTATTGGAACAGTACTTGGGCCGCTTGATGACGTTTCACAAGTTCACGACACAAGTACAGAGAAGTTCACATATTGAGAAACGGCCAGGGTCTAAATAGGGCAAGCTTAATTACAAACAAGGTACAGGTGTGTGGGGAAACCTACAGGAAGTAAAACTAGACACCATACACAAGAACCGTGGCAACAAAATAAAACAGGAAGTGAATACAAAAGAAAACAGACTGAACAGATCATCACAGAATGTCTTGGTACATTTTTCCATTCATCCTTCCTTCAATTATATGAAGTTTGCCAGTGCCGTATGCTGAAAAACAGCCCCACACCAGGATGTTCCCACCTCCAAACTTCACTGTGGGTATGGTGTTTTTGGGGTGATGTGCAGTGCCATTTGACCAGAGCACCTGGTCGTGGCCGGTTTATGGTGAAGTTATGTTCTTTCCATTTCCGGATTATGGCCCCAACAGTGCTCACTGGAACATTCAGAAGTTTAGAAATCCTTCTGTAACCAATGCCATCTGTATGTTTTGCAACAATATGGTTGCAAAGGTCTTGAGAGAGCTCTTTGCTTTTACCCATCATGAGATCTTTCTTGTGTGACACCTTGGTAATGAGACACCTTTTTATAGGCCATCAGTTGGGACTGAACCAGCTGATATTAATTTGAACTGACAAGGGGCAGGATGCTTTCTAATTACTGATAGATTTTAGCTGGTGTCTTGGCTTTCCATGCCTTTTTGCACCTCCCTTTCTTCAATTCAATTCAATTCAGTTTATTTTCTATAGCCCAGAATCACAAATTACAAATTTGCCTCAGAGGGCTTTACAATCTGTACACATGCGACATCCTCTGTCCTTCCCTCACATCGGCACAGGAAAAACTCCCCTAAAAAAACCCTTTAACAGGGAGAAAAATGGAAGAAACCTATGGGAGAGCGACAGAGGAGGGATCCTTCTCCCAGGATGGACAGAATGCAATAGATGTCATGTGTACAGAATGAACAGCATAACAGAGATACAACACATTCAATGTATATGACAGAAATTATTCATATAATAAGACTACTTATAATAACAGCAGCAATTATTATCGTATAATTATAATTATGAAAATAGGGATAGTAATGTGATTAATAATAATAATCGAAGTAGCAGTGGGTGTCAGTCGGCTCACAGCAGGAGGCACGACTACGGTCCAGGTACCACAACGATTCATGGAAACCTGCAGAACGAGAAAGCAAAAGGGCTTCAGGGTGGAAGTAAAGCTAAAATGCTTAACGGTACAGGTAATAGTAATAGTAATGTGACTAGTAATAATAATGGTGGTAGCAGTCGGTGTCAGCAGGGCCGTAGCAGGATGCACGACCACGGTCCAGGTACAGCCACGATTTATAGAAGCCTGCGAAGCGAGAAAGCACAAAGACTCCAGGGTAGAAGCAAGTCAATAAGCGTAATAGTACAGGCAATAATAATAGTAATGTGACTAATAATGATAGTGGTAGTAGTAGTGGGTGTCAGCAGGGCCTCAGCAGGTGGCACGATGACAGTCCAAATATAACCCCGATTCCTGGGAACCTGCGAGGCGAGAAAGCACAAGAACTCCGGGGAAGAAGCAAAATCAGTAATGTGCATAAATAGGAGATTAATACATAAAGAGGGAGTGAGAGAAGAGGAGAGAGGAGCTCAGTGTATCCTAGGTAGTCCCCCGGCTGTCTAGGCATATAGCAGCATATCTAGGGGCTGGGCCAAGGCGCTTATAGTTAGGGCTGGGCCAAGCCAGCCCTAACTATAAGCGCTATCAAAAAGGAAGGTCTTAAGCCTGCTCTTAAAAGTGGTGAGTGTGTCTGCCCCCCGGACTGAAACTGGAACCTGGTTCCACAGAAGAGGAGCCTGATAACTGAAGGCTCTGGCTCCCATCCTACTTTTATATACTCTAGGAACCACAAGTAACCCTGCATTGATTGAGCGCAGCTCTCTAATTGGGTAATATGGAACTATAAGTTATTTAAGATAAGACGGTGCCTGGCCAGTTAGAGCTTTCTAGGTAAGTAAAATAATTTTAAATTCTGAGCCAGTGCAGAGAAGCTAATACTGGAGTAATATGATCTCTTTTCTTAGTGTGGCAGCACGAGCTATGGAGTGATGCCCTTTTCTTAAGGCAGTTTCGATAGTATTAATTATTGCCAGACAACGCCACCCTGGGAATTTCACCCAGAGATTTATTTTAAGTGGACTAGCCCAAATGAAGGAAAGGCACTGAGGTCCGTTATGCAATGAGGCAGAGACGGCAGTTCGGTCATACAAAAATGCTTTTATTTATAGAAAATGTCTGTTCTTAAGACTACTAAATAATTACTCACTAAGGAGGGAAATTGGGTGCTGAGATCCAATCAGTGCTGAGACCTACTGTGAACACCTGCATCCGAAGGAAAGGGGGTCCCAGGAACACCACACGTAAAACAAATGAAAAATAAACCAACTGCAAACACAATAAAAAAGGGACACCGTGACCAGGACACCAGTCCACCACCGTAGGCTCAGCACCTGAATAGAGGGGGATCGCAGAGCAACCAGTTAGAAAACATAATGGAAACAAAATAATAATAAGAGAAATTAATTAAATAAACAAAATCTATAATAAATAAACACAAGGAGAAATCAGCAAAAACTCTTACATAACATAACATACACACTTTAAAATGTAGTTGCACCAACTAAACAAAAGAGATAGCGACACAACAGTAAAAGGGACAAACTATCGCTAGCCGAATGAACGGCAAAGCGATCGGGTCCGAGCTGGCCCTGGCAAGGCGGTAATAACGTGGAAGCAAAGCAGCAGTGGTTTTTATAGGTGGATTGGCCGCGCTGCGCGCTACTGTCGGCCACCCAATCGGGCAGTCCCGGCCAACGTGGCGTGGAGCAGGGAACGGGACGCTATACCAAAGCGACAGTTCAGTAGGCGGCATCGGCTATGTATCGATGAGCAGCGCGCAGCCAGCAGCAACATCCAAGTGAGCCCTATCAACACAATAACTAAAATTAGCACTGGAAAGGCAACGTATAAGAGAGATGCAGCCGTGACCGGCAACTCACCTATCACTGCACAGAAGCGGAAATAGACGCACAGGAGCTACATGACCCAGCCTCCGGCAAGCAAGAGCCTTTACAAAACAATAACTAAAATTAGTACTGGATGGGCAACATGCGAGAGAGATGCAGCCGTGACCGGCAGCTCACCTGTCACCGCACGGAAGCGGAAATGGACGCCCAGGCGCAACGTGACCCAGCCTACGGCAAGCAAGAGGCCGACAGATGCTCTACGCCCGCCTTTATAGATAGTCTCCCACCGTGATTGGCTGGGACTGCCGCACAGCTGACAGTCACCATGACAACAAACTACATGTTGCCACATTAGTTTTTGTTAGAACACGTGCTGTAGCATTCTGGATCAACTGTAAAGATCTAAGAGACCTATTAGAGCAGCCTGATAATAAGGAGTTACAGTAATCTAGTCTAGAGGTAACAAATGCATGAACTAGTTTTTCTGCATCGCTTTGAGACAGGACTTGCCTGATTTTCGCAATGTTACGTAAATGAAAAAAGGCTGTCCTTGAGATCTGTTTTATATAAGAGTTAAAAGACAGATCCTGATCAAAGATAACTCCAAGGTTCTCTAAGGTGGCTGGATGCTATTTTGTCGGATTTTCCACTCACCTTCTTGATATTATTTTGCTTGAGTTCTCCATTACAAGCTCTTCTAACTGCATGTCCTGCGATCCCCTCCTCAATTCAGGAAATGCCTGAGCTCACGCAAAGGACTGGTGTCCGGTCACAGTGTCCTTTTATTGTGTTTATAGCTGGTTTATTTTCCTATTTGCTCTACGTGGTGGTGTGTTCCTGTGACCTCCTTCCGATGATAAGAAACATATAGGTCTCAAAGAATCTGATTGGTCTTCACCCAATTTTCTCCTCCTTTAGTGAGTAACTATTTAGCAGTCTGCATGAATGACATTTTCTATTAACAAAGTATTTTTGTGTGGTTGACCGAACTCAGTTACTCTCTCATTCCTTTGGCCTAATAACGGACCTCAGTGTCTTTCCTTCATTTGCAGCTTGTGTCCACTGTAAAATAAATTCCCAAAAGAATTCCAGGGTGGTTGTCTGGCAATAATTAATACTATCGAAACTGCCT
>NW_026553647.1:0-582 GCF_027596085.1 Anoplopoma fimbria | reverse complement strand
CTTCGTTCAGTTACGTATTGCTCATGATCTAGCTATTTCCTTCCCACCCTGTCGGTGTCCACTGAAAAAGCAGCAGCGCCCTCTGCTTTTTGTAAAGAATAGTGAAAAAAGCTTGCAGCACCTGGTATTCCCAGGCGGTCTCCCACATCCAAGTACTGACCAGGCCCGACCCTGCTTAGCTTCCGAGATCAGGCGAGATCGGGCGTGTTCCGAGTGGTATGGCCAGTAAGCAAATATTGTGCCTACCAAAGGGCCTTTTAAAGATACTATATCACCACGCTTTGCTCTTTCGTCTATACAGGGAGCGCCTGCAGATTTCCAGACACACTCACAGCTTTTAAATGTCAAATCAGAATGTACAAAGTGGCTATAAGGATCACAAATGTAGTGCAGTAAAAAGATTAATATTTACTGTTGAAATGTAGAATACGTTAGCTTAAAATTGAAAAGAAAATGATCGATGAGCTTAGGAATGATGAAAGCCATCATTTAACTGGATTTGTGTCATTTCTATACCGGCAAGTCATGATCTAGCTATTTCCTTCCCACCCTGTCGGTGTCCACTGAAAAAGCAGCAGCGCC
>NW_026553646.1:0-41538 GCF_027596085.1 Anoplopoma fimbria | reverse complement strand
ATATTGATTGCTTTTTAATGTGGGATTGTGAGTTCTGAAAAATTGTTGAATGTGGGGTTATATAGGAGCTGCTATTTTCCGAAGGTATGCAAGCTGAACTACTGTTCTAAATATTTTTAATTTTTATACAATTTAAAATGATATTAATCTGAGAAAAGGAGCAAAATCCTTACATTTGAGAAGCACCATTAAATATAAATATATATAATATACCTTAATGATTAACACTTGGTCTACCAACAAGCTGCTGACTCTTAGGTTACCGGCAGATACATCAGGGACTGTGACCTGGCAGAGGTGGAGTCATTCACATCTCAATTTTCTTTTTTTTATTTGTCGTGTTACTCATTGTCACCACCAAAAGGCACTGCACAATTTCTTTGTGGTCTGTCACAAGATATCACCAACTTTGCTATGTCAGCAGTTGATAAGTTTGGCAGGAATACAGCAGAAGCCTGTCGATTGCAAACACAGTTAACATGAATTTACAAGACTTGGCAGTTAGCATTTGAGCCTCAGAGGTGCAGTTGCCTATGTTTGTCTGTGAGTGACGAGCTATATGGATATGGTTATGTTTTGGATGTTGAGTTGTAGCTTTTTTTTTTTTTTTTTTACTAATCACTTTTTCAACATTTTTTTCACTCCGTCAGTGTTTTGATAATGCTATTAAACAAATGGCAAAAAATGCACTTTTATATCAAATATTTTACTGTGAGAAATCAGGAAAGTCAGAGAATCCAGACATGAAGTCAGTTTCTATCAAAACAGAGGGCTGCTTTTATTTTGAAAAACCTATCGATATAATGTGAAGCCTTTCCATTACATGTATTAGACCAATAGGACATCAGCTCAAGTGCTTTTGTCCAACAAGCCACTAGATGGTGACTTGTGCACAATGGTCAACGTTTTCAGTGAGGTTTAGCTGCAGACTTGCAGGTATTATTGTTTATGGCCTTTTGAACCAATGTCAACATTTCAAAATCTATATGTGGCGTCCCATGAAAGTAATGATGCAAACTTCTCGTTACTGATTTGGATTCTTCTGCAGATAAAAGCCATTTGCCCTGTCCAAACAGTATGTTGATCACATCTGTCCTTTGGCTTTTCTCCAATATATATTGAGTTTTAAATGGTTTGTAGTATACTGTAAAGGCAAGAATTTTACAGTTTTCTATGTTGGCAGTAAATTGGACTATTAAGTAGTAAGGGAGTGTAGTTTTAAATTCAAACAGCAGCACAGTAACAAAGACCAACTGTGCTGTAGAATTAAAAAACAGTATTCAAAACACAAAGGTTTGCATTTAGTATGTTTTGATGGTCATGTAGCTCGTTAATATCTTTCACTTGCAAAAAAAACTACAGTGCAGTTTATACACCGACTTGAGACATAGGAACCATCTTTGCACAGTGACAAAAAAAATCATGTTATTATTCATGTCAAACTGGTGGAACATTATGTAATTGGTTGTAATTCCCAACTGTAAAGGTCCCATGAAATGGTATTCTCACTTGTTTTGGTGGTTAATATACATATTAACCTCAGGGGCCACCACGACACTTCTCGTGTTCCCTTTTTAGAGAGGATGTGGGGGAGACATAAGACAGCAAGCTATCAATGTTATTTTAAACAAAGGGTCAAGAAGTTCTAGGAAAGGAAGGTTAGGTTGAGAGAACATGCAGGAAGGATCAGAAGGCCTTAATGGTTGAACTTTTTTTTATTTCTACTTTGGTACAGCATTAAGTCACCACTAAAGATGAGCTGTTATATAGGAAGTTCAAGTGGCCATTTCATGGGATCTTATAAGTGACAGGTTGGAGATCAGAGGTTAACAAAAGACGAGGTGTTTCACTTTTACAAACTGTGCTGGTGACTTTTTGTCCTTGTGGATTTTGTAATCATATGACTATAAATAAAAAACCTGGACTGTGGTCCTGCCTCCTGCTATGGCCCTGCTGACACCAACTGCTACCACCATTATTATTACTAGTCACATTACTATTACTATTACCTGTACCATTACGCATATTAGCTTTGCTTCCACCCTGAAGCCCTTTTTGCTTTTTCGCCTAAAGGTTTCCATGAATCGTTGTGGTACCTGGACCGTGGTCGTGCCTCCTGCTGTGACCCGGCAATTAACTGCTACTTCGATTATTATTATTAGTCACATTACTATTACTATTCCCTATTTCATAATTATAATTCTACAGAGGATGTCGCATGTGTACAGATTGTAAAGCCCTCTGAGGCAAATTTGTAATTTGTGATTCTGGGCTATACAAAATAAACTGAATTGAACTGTAAATAAAAAATGAATTACTTTTGACTCAAAACTCTCTGCAGTGAATTCAGCTGTGATTAAATAATGTTGATTGCATCTGTATTCCCTAAAAGGTCTTCTAAAGGCACGTAATCCAATGGCCTCCAAGCAATTAAACTGGGAGGACAGACCTCCAACACTTTATTCTGGAGGTATTTATTGACCAGATACCTCGACTACCAAAGTACAATTTAGTTAATAAGGTAAAGGCAAAAAGTAAATCTTTACACAGAGGTAGTGAACTTTTTTTTAAGGACATCCAAATAAAAAACTGAACTTTATTCATTCGATCAGTATGGTGAAAGTTTGTGCTAATTTTTATGAACACGAGAAAATGCTCAGCTAAACCTTTTGGTTTTGATCTGGTCCTAACAATCAACCATTACAAAAACAGACCCACAAAATATATCATGGTGGATAGTGCATTTACCGGTACAAATAAAGAAAAATTTCAGACTGATTTGGTGCACAAATGTTCTGCTATAACATAGGTCTTATCCCCCACATATTAAGTGCAAAACTATCTCTTTAAAAACTGTTCCAGTGTAAGAAAATGATACTAAAATACAAACAACTTTATTTTCATCAAGTAATTTCTCCCCCAAAAACGTGCAGCTACTACTCTCTTCATTAATATCCGTTAGTGATTTTATATTAGTGTTAAGATTTAGTAAAATATGAATACCTATGTTGAATACACTTCCTGATTTTATAAAAGCGTTAAATGATTAATGTAATGTAATGTAATGTATGTGAAATGAGCATTTACACTTGTGGGTCTACAGGTTTGATCTTGATGTAGATGCCATTGAGTGAGCGAAGCACCAATCTAGGTATTAACTTGGGTTTCTGAGTCGGGTCCTCTAACAGATGGTATCTCTTCAGTGTCAGGGCCGTCGCCACTTTCAGCTCATTCATGGCAAAGTTCTGACCAATGCAGTTTCTGAGCGGGGAAAACAGAAACAATATGAGGAATATGATGATAAATTAAATGCTTTAAAAGGCAACATGATAAGAGGAAAGCAACATGTCATGACTAGTGAATTTAAAGTAAAAAAACAAGGGTTGTTTTATGGTAAAGGATATCAAATCAACAGTCATTAATTCCATTATTTTTGAATATGGGTTTACATAACATTAGAATAGGGTGGTCAAAAATATTTTTGATTTATTTTGTTTGGACATATGTTTTCACAATTGTTTTAATAGATCCATTGCTAAATTGATACTTAACTCAACAAATAATCTTTAACTAGCATAAGGTGTTCAAATTTTCTTGCTGGTTTGTGTGTTTATTTAATGTTTTAAATCCATGTTCAGTCATCAGTGCATTTTTTTCTCTGTTCAAAGTTGTTAACTTAACTCCAAATATTTGCATAAGGTGTTTGGGTTTGTGCTTGTTTTGAATTATATCCCCACACTTTGTAACAGTTTATATTGTGTTGGTTAAAAGGGAGGCTGACAAAGGTTACACATTCACATACTGCAGACTGATGAGATAGATAAATGATTAGACAGAGAGTGGCTGCAGCCAGAGTTCATAGTTTGCCAATTATGAATGATCAGGTAAAGAAATACCTTGGCCCCGCTGAGAACGGCACGAATGAATGTGGGGACCTCCTGGAAACATTCTCCGGTAGAAAACGCAGTGGGTCAAAGACCTGTGTCGACAAAAAAAAACTCACCAGTGTGGCATAAATCATACATTTGTCTTCATTTTTTACCCTGAAAATATTACGAGTTTAAGCCCACTCACACCTCTAATACAGTGAGAGAATACAGAGTGGCAGGTCTTCTGTAACCAAGTCACTGTAGAGTTTGCATGCATTAATTGTGAACTAATTTGATTAATGTCACTTTTTATGTAGAAGCAGGGTGTTGGACCACCACAGCAAAGAGGAACCATAAGTCTACTTTTGTCATTGATTCGATGTACACCATGCAGTGAGTCGGCACAGGTGAGCTTCCACTTAACAAAGATTTGCTCAGGATGATAGACTTGACTTACATCAGGGTTTTCCCAGACAGCTGCATTCCTGTGAATTCCATACACGCTTGCTCCAATATTACAACCTACAATGACAAAAAAAAAAAGTGTTTTTGGATTGTGAAGAGACTGTAAAAAAGGTGTATTAAAACAATTAGACTAGCATTTCATATATTAGTGTGAGGCACACTTTTTTTAACCTACTACAACCATTTAAAGATGGGCAATAGGTTCATAATTGAAAACCCATGTGAGATAAAACCAATATAAGTTAATATATTTTTCCATTGAAGTAAAAGTTATGATGTACTCATAACGTAAGAGAATGCTGCCTTATCTATGTGACCTTTCCAAAAACAGTAACAACAAACCTTTTGGCAAAGTCCTTCCATCAAAAAAGGTCATGGGTTTGGTGGTGGTCCGGGATACAACTGGTACAGGAGGGTAAAGGCGGAGGGATTCTTTGATGCACATTGTAGTGTATGGAAGTTTACTGAGATCTTCCCTTTAAAAATACATGGACATGCATTAGTTTTCAATATTCTGAACAAAAAAAGTGACAGCCTTACCTAATCCAGCTGTTGTGAGTCTAACTGGCCTTGCATTGCATACGGCAAGGTTGTCAACAATGTAAGCTTACCACGCAATGGTGTCCTTTCCATCCAGAACTTTAATGATCTCTTCCCTGCAAAGCTTCTGGTGTTCTGGGTGGCAGGCCAGAGAGTAGAGGATGAAAGACAAGCCACTGGCTGTGGTGTCATGGCCCTCAAACATGAAGGTGTCCACCTCGGCTCGTAAATCTTCATCTGACAGACCCTGCTGGTTTTCATCCTGAAGGTGTGATAATGGACAGAAAAATCAAAAAAGAATGAGAAATAAGCATGCTGCCTGTGAATGTGCCACTTCCTCTCCAAAACTGAATACTTTATATGTAAAGAACTTTTTAAAAACAATTACTGTTCTTGAAACCATAATAAAAGAACAAATATAAAACAACGATGAAGGATAATGGCAGTCAGGTGAGTGCTGAGTTGTGGAAGTCCCAGAGACAGGTGACAACCGACATTTCACCAGTTCAAAGGTGAAGCACACTAGTGTTTTTGGACAGAGGATGTATTTAACATCTTCCAGTTTTCATGTTTCATAAATGTACCCAACACGTCGATTGAAAGATGCATATGACAGCAATGGGTTGGATTGACTTTAGCATGGTATCAAGCTAAATGTTTCACCTAAGGACAAGATAACCTTTGATCTAAGAAAGTGTTATTCTGCCTCCACAGCAGCTGATATCTACAGTCAAATCATAATGGCAAGACAGACACCTGAAGCTCAGGGATGTTTAGAGCAAGCAGAAGCTTTGTCTCATTTATTTAAAAAAATAAAATTTGACTTCATGTCAAATTCATTCATTAATAAAACCCAGGACCCCCACTGACCACCTGACTCACACAAACATCCCCAGGACAATTTCCCACAGTTACACAGCCCTGCACATCTTTTCTTTATTAATATAAACTTTTCTTTATTAATCTTATATATTTCTTACCATGTTTTTCTATTTTTAAATTATGTTTGCACTCACTTTAATTTGTATCCTTTTTTTAATGTAATCTTATTTGTGTTTCCTCTTGCATATTTTGCCACTTACCCATAATTTTTGTTTTTTTGTCTAACATTTTTTCTCCTATTTTATTTCTATTTTTAAACTATCTTAGTTGTTATAGTGTTTTAAACTTATCAAAATTCCCTCCAGTGACTTTCAGCTGTCTGGCTGGATATTGTTTATTCTTACTTTAAGGCTGTTTACAAATATAATATCAATAGCTTATAAATATTGTCTCTTGTTGTAGCAAAGAGAAGGATGTTTATTACCAAAAGAAAATGTCTGAATTCAGTATGGGAGCTGATAATACATAACATACTTTGCAAAGAGAAGGATGTCGATCCAGTTCTCTTGGTCTTTATTCTTCATTCTCCTTTAGTGCTTCTTTCCTCTTTCTTATGACTTCCTCTTCAAATGACAAGACAATAATGAGCATTTGCAAACTAACTCGCAGGTAAAAACGTTTAAAATAATCGACCGTATACCAAAAGCTTACTGTGGGCTTTGCTATATAGCAAATTGATCAAATCCAGTACAATTGATATTTGGCAACTGACTGGCAAATGTGTGAATATCTTACCTGTATGTCTGTGAGCCACCCTGCATGCTTTTCTAAATCTGAAACCATGTGGGCTGAGGTAGAAAATGAGATCATTGTGGTATGGAATAGTCCGGATCCGCAGGTTAATGATGTGACTGAGCTCATACACTGCTTTGATGTATGCATTTGTTCCACTGGAATGACAATGTAGGCAATGATTAAAAGCTGAATTTCTTGGATTCATGATTCAGACAGCTGAAGCAGTAAACAATTGGAGATCCTAGACCAGAACTTGTGAATGGCGTGAAAAGGTTCGTTATGGATTTACCTCTCAGTCTGACAGTTGCTGTTGTCGCTGAAGGCACACTTCAAAATGCTGTCCAGTGTCATAAGGCTCACGTGTTCAAACAATTCAAAGGACTCATTGCTGTTTGCATATCTTTCCCATTTGTCCTGGCAATAGTGAGAGAGCAGATGTGAGATCTCTGCAGGAGACGGAAAAAACTCCAACACACTCATTGACTCAACCAACACACAAGTCGTCTAGATTTTCTAAACATACACCATTATGGTCTTTGTTTACTTATTATGAAATGTGAATTACATAACTCAACCGTCATTTACATACCAGCATAGTTTTAGTAGAGTCTGACATCAGATTTACATATGGTTTTAAAACATCATAATGGAAACCTGGGGTCAAGAACCTTCTGTGTCGGAACCACTTCTGACCTTTTGACACTAATAAACCTTCCCCTAAAGACAGAGACAGAAAGTATGTGTGTCAGTGAGTAAATCGGCTTATCAAACAACTCTGTTATAAGATAAAATATGCAGCAGGTGAAGGGCAAAGCAGTCTTACCAATCCAAGATTCAACAAAAATATATGCAAAACTATCTTTTGGCTCTGTTGGGAGACAAACAAATAAAAATTCTGTTACATTGACCTTTGGTTGTAAAAACATGTCACCAATGTCCCTGTGGGAGATTCTAAAAAGCACTAAATTCACAACACTTTTCTCGTGGTGTATTACATCAGTGAAGATTTAAAAAAGAAAATGCTCACCCACCTGTTGATGTCAATAGCGTTTTCACATAATCTGGATGGTGAATGTTGAAGTAACAAATAAATGGACCAAACCACACTGGGAAAGCATAAGGGTACTGCCGTCCCCATTCCACCAGCTTGTCCAAGTCTTTCCCTTGTTGTTTAAACTGAAAGAAAAATGTACACATATAGGAAGCTTAACCAACCCTGTCTGTCCTTTAGCCTAGGGAGGACAGTTGGTTCGCCTGAACTCTAATGTGCAGCATTCAACAAAAAGTAGCAAAACCACAAGATCAAAGAATACTCAACTACAAGTTCTAGTCTTGCAATCAAAATGTTAACTTAAAAAAAGTCCTCAATGCATTAACAAAAAATCTAAAGTAAAAGTAATCTTTATAAATGGTTCTTTAAATTTTTTTTGTATAATAAATACTTTTAAACCCATATTTGAACTTTAAAAAGTATGCTTTATTGGAAAGTGTTATCCAGCAATTAAATATTGAAGCTGTTCCAAGTGAAGTGAATTTGAGCTATATCTTATATGCTTTCTTTAAAAAAGAAAAAATAATTATTTTACAGCTTGCATGTTTTTCATGTACTTTACTATTTTTTTAAATCAGGGACACGACCCATTAATAACAAATAGCATATGAATGTGTTTAATTTAGCCAAAAGGAATACAATTATATTATAATTATATTTATATAGCGGAGTAAAAAGTACCCTTCCATGTCTTTCACTGGAATGTGGTGGAGTGGACGTGTAAATATAAATACTGACACATAAATGTTACTCAAACTGTCCTACAAATTGCACAAATGCACTTGTATTATTTGTTTAAACTGTATAGCACTGGAACTTTGTTTTGAAGGGGCTATAAGGCTGTAAGACATCATTTATAATAACAGTACTTGTATAAAACAGTTACAAACAGTTGCAAGTGGCTGAATTACCTCCTTCACGTGTCCGAAAAGAAAGTGCGCAGGTGGACCCGGAAAAGCTTCAATGTTCCGAAGCGCGTATCTTCTTTGGGCGAACAAGGGCGTTAGTTTATAGACGACGGCGACGAGACAAAGTAGCGCAAACAAGTGATGAATTTGAGGCCAGCCAAACTGAAATGTCGCAATAGCTGCAGCTGACTCCATTCTGTCTGAGCCTGAGCCTCGCTGCAGGACAATATGACAGAAATGTGCGCAACAAACTCTCAAGTAGCCCACGGTAGTGTGACGTCATGGCAGGTGGTGGAGAAGAATGGACCGAGGCTGTCTCTCAAAGGATGACTTCACGTGCTGACAGAAAAATCGGATTTTTGAACATAGAAGAATATGAGGAGAAATTAATCTTTGTTAATATTCTTTTTTTTTGGTCGAAGCTGTTTTAGTGAGGTGTTCATTTTGCTGCATGGTCTTTTTTGAGGTTCGTGATGCTGTTAACCAAAGCTTAAAATGTGTCCACATCAAGAAATTAACTTTAAAGAGCTCTTGACTGAATGATGCCACAATATTTGAAGAGCCCTATGCAGTAGTTAGTTTGTTTTGCTCATGTTGCTCACATCTGATTCATACTGTTCATGTCATGTAAACTTTTCCATTGTTACACTTTCCAGAGACTGTGTTAACCTAAATACTCTCTGAGTAATATAATAAACCCCCAGCACTGCTACTGCAGACTTATATCTTATTGAAGTAAAGTAAGATCATCACTGAAATAAACCAAAGTTAAGTTTAAGCTTGGCAGGTTAGTCAATTATATTGACAGCACTATGCTTTTTTGTTTTACTCAAATATATAACAAATGATCTCAGATGTATAAACAACAGGAAGTACAAATGGTTTGACACCTTTTATTATTAGAAATGATAAATTATCAACAGGGAAATAAATGCAAACATCTTGAGAAAAGTAGTGTGGGTGAAGGCCACCACAGATTTCCTTTGCTTTGGCTGTTGGACCACTTCCTATGTGTCACTGTGAATTTAGTCGTCTTGCTCATTCTAAAACCTTCTGTTGCGATGCAGAGTCTCTGATCTGTGCTTTGATGAGCAGCAGAAGTGTAGTCGCTGAGCGGGTGTCTCATCACTTCAGTATTGTCTTTATCTTACAAGAGAACAAGATGCAAAAAGGCTTTGTTTTTCTACTTATTATTTGGAACTCATCCCCCTTTACCTCAGAAAACAGTAAGTAACTGACTAAATCATTCATATTACACTGTATTTAGAATGCATTTTGGGAAGTTAGTGTTTTCAATTAAATATTCATATTTTACATAATTCAAGATACTAGTAGTGTGTAACAGAAAACTTGTATTTTGGCAGCCACAAATCACCTTCTATTCTCGCTGGGATGTCAAGCTGTGATGCCATGTCAACATAACAGAAGTGATTCAAAATCTTTCAAATGGTATTACAAGAAAGGTGAAAATAGCAGCTCAAGCACGATTTATTTTCAAGATAAGACAGGAGTAGAGACCCACGAGCCGCTCTTTCGCTCCAGAATGAAGGTGCCAAGCAATGGTTCCTTGATCATTGATAACTTCGCAGAGGATGATCAAGGCCTTTACTGGTGTGAAAATTGTTTTCAAGACAACTGTGGGAATAAACAGCCCACAATCATCAGCGTGAAGAAAGGTCAGAACTTTTTAGATTGTCATCATTTCATCTCTTAAATGTGGATTAAAGTACACAACTGCTTTTATTTAATTGCTTCATTCACATAAACAATATCTTCTTTATTTTCAGAAATTCAGAAAGAAACTCATAAGACAGTCTACGTTACGGCAGGCATCAGTTTTACTCATGCATGTCCAGGCGATTTTATTAACTTAAAATGGACATTTGAACCAAGTAACACAACTGCTCTCAGGAACTCTGAACGAGGACCAGAAACAGACTTTGTGATTCACAACAAGTCTATACACATTGTAAATGTCAAAGGAGCAGATGCTGGGAAATATACCTGCTGGAAAAGTGAATGTGCTGGACACAAGAAGCTACTCACTATCAACTTGTGTGTACTAACAGGTGAGCAAATAACACACACATACAATGTCTTATGTTAAAATTAAATGGTTTAACCTAGGATGTTTTTTTGCCGATTTACAGTACACAAGAGTGATGTTTCATCTGTTTCTTGTGCTGTGAGATGTGACATGGAATTGAGTAACATCAAGGCAAACAGCACAGTAAATGTGGAGACCGGCACAGGGACGATATCCATGCCTGTGGATCCAAATGGGTCTTTAAATTGTAGCGCAAAGCAGATGTTTGATGGACACACTACAGTTAACAGCACTCATGGGCCATCAAACGGTTTCAACAAATCAACAGGTGGGTGTTTTTCTGTATCTCTCTGTAAGGAGGTCATGGCCTGAATCTAATTAATTTCAATTATTTTTTGTTTTGTTTTACAAACTTACAGAGCCTGGATATCTGATGGCAGTTATTTATGGAACATCAGCAGCCCTTATATCTCTTATTTTAATGGCACTTTTAATTTGCTACAGACAAAAATTGCTGGCAGGTACAGTATGCAGCTCTTTGTCTTATTGAATTTCCTGTTCATTGTTTTTGTGGTAAACTGCATTTAAAGATGCATAGCCTTTGACATACTCCCGGATTCTGTTTCTGATTTTTCTCATCATAGCATTTCCTGTTGACTTTTGTTGCTGTGGCTTGAAAGGCAGGGTAAGTGTTTATGATGATGATGATGATGATGATGATGATGATGATGATGATGATAACCTAAGACTATCTCCCATACAGTAATGAAAGTAAATTTCTTACTTCTCATTGCAGGTGGAAGAAGAGACATCAGTGGTTTATTCATCAATTTTCTTTAGAAGACTGCCCGGACAACAAACAATCAAATGACTTACAGGGACAGTGGTTGTGTGTATAGTAAAATAAAAGTAAAAAGAAAAGGTCCCAAATTATGTTGTTCCATAAATGCCACTGTTTAAATGATAGCTTCCTGTATGTCATGAGAAAAAAGCGGTTTTGGCTTCACACATGCGGTTCTGAGGGAAAATTCTGAAGCACTGAGTGAGCTATTTTGATTGGGTTGGGTGTCTTTTCATTTCTTCAACCACAGAAACACCCTTTTTGTAACTCCTTGTGACAACATGACTTACAATTCAGCTGTTCCAAGCAAAAATATTTATACTAGTCTGCAGAACTTTTGGTTTGATACTTATTAAAGATATATTTATATTATATATTATACTTGTGTCTTCAGTTACTGTAGCTACAGTGCATTCACTGGAAACTATACTATACATTTATGCATGTTCTCTATGTAAGTACATTTTTATTGGTATTGTACTTTACTTGAGATAGTCAACCATTTTACTCCACTACAATTATTTGACAGCTATAGTTACCTTGCAAAAAATAACTGGATTATAGATTACTCGGCTACACAAAGTAAATCTAGCCTAGCTAAAATCATCTCCATCGTGATCAACTACAAGTATAGCAGTTTGTATGATAAACAGTAACCAGCATCAATAATAATAAAACAATGATATATATTCACATATATTTTGGGAAGTATTTTGTTTGCAGCGCTTTTACTTGGAATATGAATAAAGTACTTTTGCAACATGATATTGATACCTTTACTTAAGTATCGAAGTAGTTCTTCCATCATTGCTTACACGTTAGTGCATCTTAATGAGAATCCAAATATATGCCTTTACATTGAAAGGGACACTCATTCTCAAGTGAATAATGAGAATGTGTATTTTTAATACTGAAGTACAGTTTAGTGATAGTAATTTTACTTTACTAATTGTATTTTGTTTTGTATTCAGCAGTTTTACTTTGGATTATGTATTTTAAACTAACATTATTTCCCTTCCTTCATCCAATATAGGATTATTACTTTAGTCTACTCCAGTAAAGAGGTGAAGGTAGATAACTATTCTGGGAAAGAATAGGAAAAATGGAAATAGAATGAAGTGTGGGTTAAACAACTATGACTTTCCTTAGGGAAAGTTATGCTTGTCTTCACAGACACTTCTTCGCAGACACTTCTAAGAACAACCAAGAGAGTGGAAAACTGTGTTTATATCCCAGAATTCCAAATATCGATCTCCAAAAAGACTGGCTGACCAGTTATCAGTGTTTACAGCAGAGATAGTGGTAGCCATTATTGGTTTGCAGTGGGTGGAAGAGGTCAGACCTGATAAGATGGTGGTGGGCTCAGATTAAGCAGCTGTCATTAAAAGCATACAGTCAACAAAATCAATATGGGGATATTTACTCACTGAACTGTCTATGTTAGGCTAAGACTGCAAAGAGGTGGTGTAGATGTGCAGTTCTTAAAGGGAATGAGTATGTTGATACGCTTGCAAAAAGGGCCAAACAAAATGAAATAACTTTAATACCACGGGCAGAGGAGAAGGAAATCAAAAAATAAAAGAAATGGACAGGTGGCAGAAAAAGTGGAATGAAGATGAAGACGAAGAACCCGAAATAGGCGTCACAAAATACAAACATCATTCAGTCAGACCGTAGTAGTACATAAAGTAATATAAAGAAAGGAACAGAAGAAAATAAATAATTACAACAAGACCAAAATTGGTTAACAAAGATTTACATGGCATTATGTTTGTGCTGGGCAAAAGGATCAGTGAAAAGTGTGGTAACTGTGGAGTTAAAGAAAATGTTGGACACACTTGAGACAACTGAAGAAGAAGAAGAACCCTACACACATGACTCCAGTAGAGGGCGGTAATGAGCCTCAAAGGGGGATGCAACAACTGCGGGAAAAGAAGCAGAAGAAGAAAAGTAATTGATTTTCATTCACTGTTGTCGGCTGTGTTCAGTCGTTTGCTGTCTGAAAATAAACCAAGCATATAATATGTATGTATTTTTTCATTTTTGAGGTAATGAATGAAGCTACTATTGAGAGTGAATTTGCTTGAACTGTTAAAAATGTTAATTAGCTAGCACTGGTTGCCAGGTAACATTAACTCCAGTTATGTGTGCGTTACGTTACGTTACGTTACGTCACGTTACGTCAAAGGTTGAGAACTCAGTTAACTGTCTAATGGAAAGGGTGCAGATACACAGCGGGTAAAATAAGTATTGAACACGTCACCATTTCTCTCAGTAAATATATTTCTAAAGGTGCTATTGACATGAAATTCTCACCAGATGTCGGTAACAACCCAAGTAATCTATACATATAAATGTATAACCGAATAAATAAGTTCAGAAATTAAGTTATGTGTAATAAAATGGAATGGCACAGGGAAAAAGTATTGAACACATGAAGAAAGGGAGGTGCAAAAAGGCATGGAAAGCCAAGACACCAGCTGAAATCTATCAGTAATTAGAAAGCAATCCTGCCCCTTGTCAGTGCAAATTAATATCAGCTGGTTCAGTCCCAACTGATGGCCTATAAAAAGGTGTCTCATTACCAAGGTGTCACACAAGAAACATCTCATGATGGGTAAAAGCAAAGAGCTCTCTCAAGACCTTTGCAACCTTATTGTTGCAAAATATACTGATGGCATTGGTTACAGAAGGATTTCTAAACTTCTGAATGTTCCGGCCATCATACAAAGAAAAGTAATCCATACGTACAAAGAAAACCAAACAAATGAATTCAGAAATTAAGTTATGTGTAATAAAATGGAATGGCACAGGGAAAAAGTATTGAACACGCTTACTGAAATTTATTTAATACTTCGTACAAAAGCCTTTGTTGGTAATGACAGCTTCAAGACGCCTCCTGTATGGAGAAACTAGTCGCATGCATTGCTCAGGTGTGATTTTGGCCGATTCTTCCACACAAACAGTCTTCAAATCTTGAAGGTTCCGTGGGCCTCTTCTATGAACTATGATCTTTAGTTCTTTCCATAGATTTTCTATTTGATTCAAGTCAGGTGATTGGCTGGGCCATTCTAGCAGCTTTATTTTCTTTCTCTGAAACCAATTGAGAGTTTCCTTGGCTGTGTGTTTGGGATCATTGTCTTGACAGATTTTTAACCTTAACTGACAAAGTGGAAGAACATCTGCCGTGTTTGTGACAAAGATCTATATCTTTTCCATCTCAGCTCTCTGGGTCTTAAATAATCTCAGTGGATGTAATGTTGGAGGAGTGTTTCTTGTGTAGATATATAAAATATAAGTGCAATATATTGTGCAGACTGCACACTACATTGTTTACATGTTGCTTATATATTTATGCATCTGTTTCTCTACCCCTTATCAACGCAGGCAGTGTGTTGGACCAGGCACTGGAAAGCCTCTTGCATCGCCTTCGAGGTCTGTGTGACAACATGGAACCTGAGACTTTTACAGATCATGAACTGGTTTATCTTCTGAAGGGCCAACAAGGGAACCCTTTCATTCTGCGTGCCCGGCGCTCCCTCTCCCACCCGACATCACCCTGGCACCTACGCTACCTAGGCCAACCTGAAGTGGGAGACAAGAGCCGTCATGCCCTGGTGCGCAACTGTGTTGACGTGGCTGCCTCTCACAGCCTGCCGGAGTTCCTCAATGAGATGGGCTTCCGCATGGACCACGAGTTTGTGGCCAATGGGCACATATTCCGCAAAGGTGCTATGAAAATTGTGGTTAGCAAGCTGTCACGCATCCTGGTACCGGGGAACACGGAGAACACAGAACGTCTGTCACTTTCATACCTGGTGGAGCTGAGTGTGTTGGCTCCCGCCGGCCAGGACACTATGTCAGAGGACATGCGCAGCTTTGCTGAGCAACTTAAACCCCTGAAAAGATTGACCCCAGCAAACAGAGACATTGAATGACATCATAAGAGGGTCAAATCTTCTTCAACCCCAATGGACAAACTAGACCTCCTATTCATTACATTACATTACATTACAGTCATTTAGCAGACGCTTTTATCCAAAGCGACTTACAGGAAGTGTATTCAACATAGGTATTCAAGAGAACTACTAGTCACCAGAAGTCATAAGTGCATCTCCTTTCTTAAACAAGCATCTTAAAGCATAAACCAGAGCAAAAGTATAGTGCAGAGGCAAATTACTACGAAAACAATAATTGCAACAGACTAATACAAATATAATAAGTGCTATTCTTTTTTATAATGTTTACATTGAACTGAAATTAAATGCAATTTAACTTTGACTTAACAGTTAAGCTTCTGTTCAATTTGTTATTTGAGCTGGTAATGAATACAGTCATACAAAATATTACTGCATTCCATAATTTGCCACAAAAACGTGGTCACGGTAGTTTTTGACATGGTAACCATTATCACTTTTGCCATCAATTCATACTGCCCAGCTTTGGTTAAACTCATTGCTAGTTTATTTATAATTTTAATTGTACACTGTTTAAAGCATTAGGATGTTCTTCTCCTGCACAATGGAATTGACTATGTTTACAAAAAACAATAGTGAAGTGTTTGGGACTAAATAGAAGAAAAGTAAAAGTGTAAAGCAGTTTAAAAAAATATATATGTCTGTCATATATATTTGTCATAAGAGTAGATCTTTGCAACATGACATTTAGTTCTCAGGGTGGCTGCTGGCCTTTTAATTCTATATACTTCTATAAGTCTATGAAAATGGTGTCATAAGGTGTTAAAGAATGTAACTGATCATCATATTGATTGCTTTTTAATGTGGGATTGTGAGTTCTGAAAAATTGTTGAATGTGGGGTTATATAGGAGCTGCTATTTTCCGAAGGTATGCAAGCTGAACTACTGTTCTAAATATTTTTAATTTTTATACAATTTAAAATGATATTAATCTGAGAAAAGGAGCAAATCCTTACATTTGAGAAGCACCATTAAATATAAATATATATAATATACCTTAATGATTAACACTTGGTCTACCAACAGGGGTACCTGTCACCTTGCTGCACAGGTGCTTATTTTGCCGCGGATGTGTCACTCTGAAATATGAGGGTGTTTTGTCACAACTATCAGTAGAGTGTGTATAGTACAATCCCCCCCCTATATGCTGTAAAAATGCTTGCATTTGACGGCTGCCTTACATCCAAATAGTATCAGAAATTGTAGCTGCGTGTGTATTGTGGAAATAAACAGCCAATGGAATTCATGCAACTGTGACTGTGTGCCCGCCCTGCTGTCAGATTTGGGAGGGTGGGGAATCCCCCCTCCATCGAGTCTCGGGCAAATGCGATTAGATATGATAATGTTAAAGTGTTATATGCCTCTTCACTTTGGATGGAGTGCGGAAGAAGATGATAATTCAATCTGGCCTTTGAAAAAAAATAAAATAAATGTCACTGTTTCCCAAAGCTGCTGACTCTTAGGTAACCGGCAGATACATCAGGGACTGTGACCTGGCAGAGGTGGAGTCATTCACATCTCAATTTTCTTTTTTTATTTGTCGTGTTACTCATTGTCACCACCAAAAGGCACTGCACAATTTCTTTGTGGTCTGTCACAAAATATCACCAACTTTGCTATGTGAGCAGTTGATAAGTTTGGCAGGAATACAGCAGAAGCCTGTCGATTGCAAACACAGTTAACATGAATTTACAAGACTTGGCAGTTAGCATTTGAGCCTCAGAGGTGCAGTTGCCTATGTTTGTCTGTGAGTGACGAGCTATATGGATATGGTTATGTTTTGGATGTTGAGTTGTAGCTTTTTTTTTTTTTTACTAATCACTTTTTCAACATTTTTTTCACTCCATCAGTGTTTTGATAATGCTATTAAACAAATGGCAAAAAATGCACTTTTATAGCAAATATTTTACTGTGAGAAATCAGGAAAGTCAGAGAATCCAGACATGAAGTCAGTTTCTATCAAAACAGAGGGCTGCTTTTATTTTGAAAAACCTATCGATATAATGTGAAGCCTTTCCATTACATGTATTAGACCAATAGGACATCAGCTCAAGTGCTTTTGTCCAACAAGCCACTAGATGGTGACTTGTGCACAATGGTCAACGTTTTCAGTGAGGTTTAGCTGCAGACTTGCAGGTATTATTGTTTATGGCCTTTTGAACCAACGTCAACATTTCAAAATCTATATGTGGCGTCCCATGAAAGTAATGATGCAAACTTCTCGTTGCTGATTTGGATTCTTCTGCAGCTAAAAGCCATTTGCCCTGTCCAAACAGTATGTTGATCACATCTGTCCTTTGGCTTTTCTCCAATATATATTGAGTTTTAAATGGTTTGTAGTATACTGTAAAGGCAAGAATTTTACAGTTTTCTATGTTGGCAGTAAATTGGACTATTAAGTAGTAAGGGAGTGTAGTTTTAAATTCAAACAGCAGCACAGTAACAAAGACCAACTGTGCTGCAGAATTAAAAAAACGGTATTCAAAACACAAAGGTTTGCATTTAGTATGTTTTGATGGTCATGTAGCTTGTTAATATCTTTCACTTGCAAAAAAGTACAGTGCAGTTTATACAGTTAACTGTTCATATTTAGTTTCCCCTAAACCGACTTGAGACATAGGAACCATCTTTGCACAGTGACAAAAAAAATCATAGTTATTCATGTCAAACTGGTGGAACATTATGTAATTGGTTGTAATTCCCAACTGTAAAGGTCCCATGAAATGGTATTCTCACTTGTTTTGGTGGTTAATATACATATTAACCTCAGGGGCCACCACGACACTTCTCGTGTTCCCTTTTTAGAGAGGATGTGGGGGAGACATAAGACAGCAAGCTATCAATGTTATTTTAAACAAAGGGTCAAGAAGTTCTAGGAAAGGAAGGTTAGGTTGAGAGAACATGCAGGAAGGATCAGAAGGCCTTAATGGTTGAAATTTGTTATTTCTACTTTGGTACAGCATTAAGTCACCACTAAAGATGAGCTGTTATATAGGAAGTTCAAGTGGCCATTTCATGGGATCTTATAAGTGACAGGTTGGAGATCAGAGGTTAACAAAAGACGAGGTGTTTCACTTTTACAAACTGTGCTGGTGACTTTTTCTCCTTGTGGATTTTGTAGTCATATTACGGCTTCTATAAATCGTGGCTGTACCTGGACTGTGGTCCTGCCTCCTGCTATGGCCCTGCTGACACCAACTGCTACCACCATTATTATTACTAGTCACATGACTATTACTATTACCTGTACCATTACGCATATTAGCTTTGCTTCCACCCTGAAGCCCTTTTTGCTTTTTCGCCTTGCAGGTTTCCATGAATCGTTGTGGTACCTGGACCGTGGTCGTGCCTCCTGCTGTGACCCGGCTAACACCCACTGCTACTTCGATTATTATTATTAGTCACATTACTATTACTATTCCCTATTTCATAATTATAATTCTACAGAGGATGTCGCATGTGTACAGATTGTAAAGCCCTCTGAGGCAAATTTGTAATTTGTGATTCTGGGCTATACAAAATAAACTGAATTGAACTGTAAATAAAAAATTTATTACTTTTGACTCAAAACTCTCTGCAGTGAATTCAGCTGTGATTAAATAATGTTGATTGCATCTGTATTCCCTAAAAGGTCTTCTAAAGGCACGTAATCCAATGGCCTCCAAGCAATTAAACTGGGAGGACAGACCTCCAACACTTTATTCTGGAGGTATTTATTGACCAGATACCTCGTACCAAAGTACAAATTAGTTAATAAGGTAAAGGCAAAAAGTAAATCTTTACACAGAGGCAGTGAACTTTGTTTTAAGGACAGTTCATCCAAATAAAAAACTGAACTTTATTCATTCGATCAGTATGGTGAAAGTTTGTGCTACTTTTTTTTTCTGAACACGAGAAAATGCTCAGCTAAACCTTTTGGTGCTTTGATCTGGTCCTAACAATCAACCATTACAAAAACAGACCCACAAAATATATCATGGTGGATAGTGCATTTACCGGTACAAATAAAGAAATTATTTCAGACTGATTTGGTGCACAAATGTTCTTATCCCCCCCACATATTAAGTGCAAAACTATCTCTTTAAAAACTGTTCCAGTGTGAGAAGATTATTCTAAAATACAAACAACTTTATTTTCATCAAGTAATTTCTCCCCCAAAAATGAGCAGCTACTACTCTCTTCATTAATATCCGTTAGTGATTTTATATTAGTGTTAAGATTTAGTAAAATATGAATACCTATGTTGAATACACTTCCTGTAAGTCGCTTTGGATAAAAGCGTCTGCTAAATGACTGTAATGTAATGTAATGTAATGTATGTATGTGAAATGAGCATTTACACTTGTGGGTCTACAGGTTTGATCTTGATGTAGATGCCATTGAGTGAGCGAAGCACCACTCTAGGTATTAACTTGGGTTTCTGAGTCGGGTCCTCTAACAGATGGTATCTCTTCAGTGTCAGGGCCGTCGCCACTTTCAGCTCATTCATGGCAAAGTTCTGACCGATGCAGTTTCTGAGCGGGGAAAACAGAAACAATATGAGGAATATGATGATAAATTAAATTCTTAAAGGCAACATGATAAGAGGAAAGCAACATGTCATGACTAGTGAATTTAAAGTAAAATAAAAAAACAAGGGTTGTTTTATGGTTAAGGAAATCAAATCAACAGTCAACACCAAATAATTCTCATTATTTTTGAATATGGGTTTACATAACATTAGAATAGGGTGGTCAAAAATATATATTTGATTTATTTTGTTTGCTAAGACATATGTTTTCACAGTTGTTTTAATAGATCCATTGCTAAATGAAGTGATACTTGCAATGTGTGCAACTGGTGAATTATAATCTTTAACTAGCAACAAGCGTTTCCAAATAGTTTCTTGCTGCAGGGCAATGTATTGTAAAGTGTTTATTTAATGTTGCCTATAAATCCATGTTCAGTCATCCAGTGCATTTTTTTCTCTGCTGGTAGCAAGAGTTGTTAACTTAACCAAATTGTAACAGTTTATATTGTGTTGGTTAAAATATTGGGAGGCTGACAAAGGTTACACATTCACATACTGCAGACTGATAGATAGATAAATGATTAGACAGAGAGTGGCTGCAGCCAGTTCATAGTTTTCCAATTATGAATGATCAGATAAAGAAATACCTTGGCCCCGCTGAGAACGGCACGAATGAATGTGGGGACCTCCTGGAGACATTCTCCGGTAGAAAACGCAGTGGGTCAAAGACCTGTGTCGACAAAAAAAACTCACCAGTGTGGCATAAATCATACATTTGTCTTCGTTTTTTACCCTGAAAATATTACGAGTTTAAGCCCACTCACACCTCTAATACAGTGAGAGAATACAGAGTGGCAGGTCTTCTGTAACCAAGTCACTGTAGAGTTTGCATTGCACAATTGTGAACCAATTTGATTAATGTCACTTTTTATGTAGAAGCAGGGTGTTGGACCACCACAGCAAAGAGGAACCATAAGTCTACTTTTGTCATTGATTCGATGTACACCATGCAGTGAGTCGGCACAGGTGAGCTTCCACTTAACAAAGATTTGCTCAGGATGATAGACTTGACTTACATCAGGGTTTTCCCAGACAGCTGCATTCCTGTGAATTCCATACACGCTTGCTCCAATATTACAACCTACAATGACAAAAAAAAAAGTGGGATTGTGAAGAGACTGTAAAAAAAAAGGTGTATTAAAACAATTAGACTAGCATTTCATATATTAGTGTGAGGCACACTTTTTTTTAACCTACTACAACCATTTAGAGGGCAATAGGTTCATAATTGAAAACCCATGTGAGATAAAACCAATATAAGTTAATATATTTTTCCATTGAAGTAAAAGTTATGATGTACTCATAACGTAAGAGAATGCTGCTTTATCTATGTGACCTTTCCAAAAACAGTAACAACAAACCTTTTGGCAAAGTCCTTCCATCAAAAAAGGTCATGGGTTTGGTGGTGGTTCGGGATACAACTGGTACAGGAGGGTAAAGGCGGAGGGATTCTTTGATGCACATTGTAGTGTATGGAAGTTTATTGAGATCTTCCCTAAAAATACGATGGACATGCATTAGTCTTCAATATTCTGAACACAAAAAAAGTGACAGCCTCAAGCTCACCTAATCCAGCTGTTGTGAGTCTAACTGGCCCTGACTTGCATTGCATACGGCAAGGTTGTCAACAATGTAAGCTTACCACGCAGTGGTGTCCTTTCCATCCAGAGCTTTAATGATCTCTTCCCTGCAAAGCTTCTGGTGTTCTGGGTGGCAGGCCAGAGAGTAGAGGGTGAAAGACAAGCCACTGGCTGTGGTGTCATGGCCCTCAAACATGAAGGTGTCCACCTCGGCTCGTAAATCTTCATCTGACAGACCCTGCTGGTTTTCATCCTGAAGGTGTGATAATGGACAGAAAAATCAAAAAAGAATGAGAAATAAGCATGCGCCACTTCCTCTCCAAAACTGAATACTTTCTATGTAAAGAACTTTTAAAAAACAATTACTGTACTTGAAACCATAATAAAAGAACAAATATAAAACAACGATGAAGGATAATGGCAGTCAGGTGAGTGCTGAGTTGTGGAAGTCACAGAGACAGATGACAACCGACATTTCACCAGTTCAAAGGTGAAGCACACTAGTGTTTTTGGACAGAGGAGATTTACAGCATGGGAAACAGCAATGATACAGCATGTATCAAGCTGGTGGAGCACTAATAAATCATAAGGCAAGACAGACACCTGAAGCTCAGAGATGTTTAAAGATGCATATGAAGCTTTGTCTCATTTATTTAAAAAAAGAGTTTTGACTTCATGTCAAATTCATTCATTGATAAAACCCAGGACCCCCACTGACCACCTGACTCAGACACAAACATCCCCAGGACAATTTCCCACAGTTACACAGCCCTGCACATCTTTTCTTTTGTTTATTAATATAAACGTTTGTCACTTTAATTGTATCATTTTTAAAATGTAATCTTAAATATTTCTTACCATATTTTATTAATACATTTTCATATTTCTATTTTTTAAACCTATGTCTTATACTTGCACTGTCTGATGTTTATTTCCCACAAATAAATCAGCCCTGCACATTTTTCTTTTCTTTATTAATATAAACTTTTTCACTTTAATTGTATCCTTGTTTTAATGTAATCTTATTTATATATTTCTTACCATGTTTTTCTATTTTTAAATTATGTCTTGCTGCTTAAGAGTGTCTCACTTTGGCCACTGGACAAAACGCATTTGTACCAGTGGCCATTGATTTGCTGAACATTTGGAAGCTTATGTACACTGACAGAAGCTTTTTGTGTTTCCTCTTGCACTGGGATTTTGCCACTTGCAGGTGATTATGTGCCCATAATTGTTTGTTTTTTTGTCTAACATTGATCTTTCTCCTATTTTATTATCATTCTACGTGTTTGTATGGTTTAGCCTACTATCTTAGTTGTTAGTAGTGTTTTAAACCTTGGCTGAACATCAAAATTCCCTCCAGTGACTTTCAGCTTAAAATACTCTGCCCTAACGAATTAATGGCTGGATATTGTTTGCTGTTTTTACGTTTGATTGCTGCTACTTTAAGGCTGTTTATGCTTTAAATATAATATCTCAATACTGTTATTCTTACTGCCTTCCAAATATTGTCTCTAAGGAGGGTGTTGTAGCAGTTGATATATATAAGGGCAGTTTACAGGTTTGTTGTTTATTACAGATTATTGAGCAAAAGTAAGAATGTTTAAATTTCTGAATTCAGTAGATGGGAGCTGATAATACATAACATACTCTTGCAAAGAGAAGGATGTCCAGAAAGTCCAAGTATCTCTTGGTCTTTATGCGATCCAGTTCATTCTCCTCCTTTAGTGCTTCTTTCCTCTTTCTTATGACTTCCTCTTCAAAAGAAAACACAACGAAAGAGCATTTGCAAACTAACTCGCAGGTAAAAACGTTTAAAATAATCGACCGTATACCAAAAGCTTACTGTGGGCTTTGCTATAAACATATTGATCAAATCCAGTATGATTGATATTTGGCAACTGATTGGCAAATGTGTGAATATCTTACCTGTATGTCTGTGAGCCACCCTGCATGCTTTTCTAAATCTGAAACCATGTGGGCTGAGGTAGAAAATGAGATCATTGTGGTATGGAACAGTCCGGACCCGCAGGTTAATGATGTGACTGAGCTCATACACTGCTTTGATGTATGCATTTGTTCCACTGGAATGACAATGTAGGCAATGATTAAAAGCTGAATTTCTTGGATTCATGATTCAGACAGCTGAAGCAGTAAACAATTGGAGATCCTAGACCAGAACTTGTGAATGGCGTGAAAAGGTTCGTTATGGATTTACCTCTCGGTCTGACAGTTGCTGTTGTCGCTGAAGGCACACTTCAAAATGCTGTCCAGTGTCATAAGGCTCACGTGTTCAAACAATTCAAAGGACTCATTGCTGTTTGCATATCTTTCCCATTTGTCCTGGCAATAGTGAGAGAGCAGATGTGAGATCTCTGCAGGAGACGGAAAAAACTCCAACACACTCATTGACTCAACCAACACACAAGTCGTCTAGATTTTCTAAACATACACCATTATGGTCTTTGTTTACTTATTATGAAATGTGAATTACATAACTCAACCGTCATTTACATACCAGCATAGTTTTAGTAGAGTCTGACATCAGATTTACATATGGTTTTAAAACATCATAATGGAAACCTGGATTCAAGAACCTTCTGTGTCGGAACCACTTCTGACCTTTTGACACTAATAAACCTTCCCCTAAAGACAGAGACAGAAAGTATGTGTGTCAGTGAGTAAATCAGCTTATCAAACAACTCTGTTATAAGATAAAATATGCAGCAGGTGAAGGGCAAAGCAGTCTTACCAATCCAAGATTCAACAAAATAATATACAAAACTATCTTTTGGCTCTGTTGGGAGACAAACAAATTCTGTTACATTGACCTTTGGTTGTAAAAACATGTCGCCAATGTCCCTGTGGGAGATTATAAAAAGCACTAAATTCACAACACTTTTCTCGTGGTGTATTACATCAGTGAAGATTTAAAAAAGAAAAGGCTCAACCACCTGTTGATGTCAATAGCGTTTTCACATAATCTGGATGGTGAATGTTGAGGTAACAAATAAATGGACCAAACCACACTGGGAAAGCATAAGGGTACTGCCGTCCCCATTCCACCAGCTTGTCCAAGTCTTTCCCTTGTTGTTTAAACTGAAAGAAAAATGTACACATATAGGAAGCTTAACCAACCCTGTCTGTCCTTTAGCCTAGGGAGGACAGTTGGTTCGCCTGAACTCTAATGTGCAGCATTCAACAAAAAGTAGCAAAACCACAAGATCAAAGAATACTCAACTACAAGTTCTAGTCTTGCAATCAAAATGTTAACTTAAAAAAAGTCCTCAATGCATTAACAAAAAATCTAAAGTAAAAGTAATCTTTATAAATGGTTCTTTAAAAAAGTTGTGTGTATAATAAATACTTTTAAACCCATATTTGAACTTTAAAAAGTATGCTTTATTAGAAAGTGTTATCCAGCAATTAAATGTTGAAGCTGTTCCAAGTGAAGTGAATTTGAGCTATATCTTATATGCTTTCTTTAAAAAAGAAAAATAATTATTTTACAGCTTGCATGTTTTTCATGTACTTTACTATTTTTTTAAATCAGGGACAACACCCATTATTATTAAATAAATAAATATATAATATACCGAATAGCATATGAATGTGTTTAATTTAGCCAAAAGGAATACAATTATATTATAATTATATTTATATAGCGGAGTAAAAAGTACCCTTCCATGTCTTTCACTGGAATGTGGTGGAGTGGACGTGTAAATATAAATACTGACACATAAATGTTACTCAAACTGTCCTACAAATTGCACAAATGTACTTGTATTATTTGTTTAAACTGTATAGCTTTGTTTTGAAGGGGCTATAAGGCTATAAGACATCATTTATAATAACAGTACTTGTATAAAACAGTTACAAACAGTTGCAAGTGGCTGAATTACCTCCTTCACGTGTCCGAAAAGAAAGTGCGCAGGTGGACCCGGAAAAGCTTCAATGTTCCGAAGCGCGTATCTTCTTTGGGCGAACAAGGGCGTTAGTTTATAGACGACGGCGACGAGACAAAGTAGCGCAAACAAGTGATGCATTTGAGGCCAGCCAAACTGAAATGTCGCAATAGCTGCAGCTGACTCCATTCTGTCTGAGCCTGAGCCTCGCTGCAGGACAATATGACAGAAATGTGCGCAACAAACTCTCAAGTAGCCCACTGTAGTGTGACGTCATGGCCGGTGGTGGAGAAGAATGGACCGAGGCTGTCTCTCAAAGGATGACTTCACGTGCTGACAGAAAAATCGGATTTTTGAACATAGAAGAATATGAGGAGAAATTAATCTTTGTTAATATTCTTTTTTTTTTTTTTTTTTTTTGATCAAAGCTGTTTTAGTGAGTTGTTAATTATACTTTATGGTCATTTTTGAGGTTCGTAGTGCTGTTGAGATGTGTCCACATCAATAAATGAACTGTAAAGAGCTCTTGACTGAATGATGCCACACTATTTGAAGAGCCCTATGCAGTAGTTAGTTTGTTTTGCTCATGCTGCTCACATCTGATTCATACTGTTCATGTCATGTAAACTTTTCCATTGTTACTCTTTCCAGAGACTGTGCTTGTTATCAGTGTCTGCTCTGTGTTAACCTAAATACTCTCTGAGTAATCTAATAAACCCCCAGCACTGCTACTGCAGACTTATATCTTATTGAAGTAAAGTAAGATCATCACTGAAATAAACCAAAGTTAAGTTTAAGCTTGGCAGATTAGTCAGTTATATTGACAGCTTTATACGTTTGTTTTACTCAAATATATATAAACATGATTTCAGATGTATAAACAACAGGAAGTAAAATGGTTTGAGACCTTTTATTATTAGAAATGATAAATTATCAACATCTAAGCTAATGCAAAAAAAAAAAAAGGGAAATAAATGCAAACATCTTGAGAAAAGTAGTGTGGATGAAGGCCACCACAGATTTCCTTTGCTTTGGCTGTTGGACCACTTCCTATGTGTCACTGTGAATTTAGTCGTCTTGCTCATTCTAAAACCTTCTGTTGCGATGCAGAGTCTCTGATCTGTGCTTTGATGAGCAGCAGAAGTGTAGTCGCTGAGCGGGTGTCTCATCACTTCAGTATTGTCTTTATCTTACAAGAGAACAAGATGCAAAAAGGCTTTGTTTTTCTACTTATTATTTGGAACTCATCCCCCTTTACCTCAGAAAACAGTAAGTGTTACGCTCCCTTGGTGGCTCGGAGTAGAAGGACGTAACATAATGCACCAGGTTGAGCAAGTGAGGGTGTAGTCACACAAAACCAGGACCCAATATGAATTCAAGAAAGTATTGATTTACAGAAAAGCAACACAGGGATCAAAGAGGACTGTCAGTGGCACCAATGAAAAGAACATAAATAAATCCACCCCCATTGACAGGTGCCAAGCACCCAAAAGTACAGCGGGTGGTGCTCACTCTAATCTGGGGTTTTAACAAAAGGTAAACCTACGTGCATGTAATATGTATACCCAGGGTATCTTAACTATCCTCGTTTGTCCCTGTGCGCACAACAAAGAATTAACACAAGTGTCATGTAAATATTACATTCATATGTATAAATGCACACATACAAATATCGAGCACAGTATATTTTGTTCATGCTCTCACATCACACTATCACTGTGCACATTGCGGTAAATGTTATGAGTTCTCTTTGAAGGTCAAATACTCCGGTCAGGGCGTTCTAGTGCCTGGCCGTACGATGGAAAAGGAACAGAGACACATAAAGAAGGATGAGCTCATGCTGCAGAGAAACCAGATCAAAGAAACCCAGTTTCACTAACTGATAAGGCCCTCAGAAAGTCTAAACCAAGAGCCGCCTTCCTTTATTAGGGACCTATCATATTCAACTCATAAAAGTCTATATAACATGATGCGCACTCTGTTTAAGCGCCTTTTAGTTGCTGAACTTCTCAGTACTGCTAGGCCCGTGCACGTATAACTGCTGGGCGATATACTCCTGTTATCCTTCAATAAATGTCACATTTGTTTTAAGATGAATCCGGTGTAGAAGTCTCTCTTGTTTTCCACTCAACACAAGACAAAACAAAAGTAGGCTGCTAAAGTAAATGGTTTTAACAAAGGTGTTTTAACTAAAGGTTCATCAATGAACCAGCAAAACCAAGCAAAACCAACCACAGCTCAACCAGAGCTCTGCCACAGCTCAACCCAAAAAGCAACAACCTTCTCTAACACAAGATAAGATAAGATAAGATAAGATAATCCTTTATTAGTCCCGCAGCGGGGAAATTTGCAGGCTTACAGCAGCATAGAGTTAAAGTGCACACAAGAGACATAGTAAAGAAAGACAAGATAAAAATAAAAATGAAAATAAAAAATAAAATTAAAAAAACAAGTATTATAAATAAGCAATAAAAACAGTAGAAAAACACAATAACTGAAATATAATATTTACAGACAGAAAAAAAAAAAACTATATTAACCATTATTGCACAGTGTTTTTATTGTCATGTGTCATGTGGTCTGCTGGGAGCAGAGCTGGTTGTGTAACCTGACAGCAGCAGGAAGGAAGGACCTGCGGTACCTCTCCTTCACACACCGGGGGTGAAGCAGCCGGTGGCTGAAGGAGCTGCACAGAGCTGCCAGGGTGTCCTGCATGGGGTGGGAGGTGTTGTCCATCAGGGATGATAGCTTGGCCATCACCCTCCTGTCTCCCACCACCTCCACCGTATCCAATGGACACCCCAGCACACTGCTGGCCTTCCTGACAAGCTTGTTCAGTCTCTTCTTGTCTGCTGCTGAGATGCTGCTGCTCCAGCAGACCACTCCATAAAAGATGGCTGATGCCACCACGGAGTTGAAAAAAGTCCTCAGGAGTGCTCCCTGCACTCCAAAGGACCTCAGTCTCCTCAGCAGATAGAGTCTGCTCTGACCCTTTTTATACAGTGCATTTGTGTGATTTGTCCAGTCCAGTTTATTGTTCAAGTGAACACCCAGGTACTTATAAGATTGCACATCTCAATGTCCTGTCCCTGGATGTTCACTGGTTCCGGAGGACAGTGTTTTCCCCGGCGGAAGTCCACCACCAGCTCTTTGGTTTTACCAGAGTTGATCTGGAGGCGGTTCCGCCAAATGGGGCTATTTAAAGGGGAATGGCTGATAGGAGATCTGGAACAGGTGTGGTGATGATCAATGATTGGAACCAGGTGCGCACATCTGAGAAGGAGGAGAATGAAAACAGTGGGAGGAGACAGAACAACAACACAAACCAACAACACAAACCAGAACACAATACATGTAGGCCTACTACATGTATACATACAAGACACTGTACGTAACACTCCCCCCCATAAAGAGTCAGCCCATGGCTGACGATACCTCAAACCATCCCCATAACACCAACAAGAATAATAAACACCGCCAGTAACCACTTACCAACAAGAATTAAACACGAGAAAGAGCGTCCGCAAATACATTCTCTGTGCCCTTTTTGTGGCGGATTACCAGGTTATAACTGAATCATCAGAGACCAACGCATTAGTCGCTGGTTGTGGTTGTCCTGAAAAACGAGCACTCATTGAAGTACCTGGAATGGGCAGTAACACTAAAACCAGGTCACCTGGTTGTAGAGAACGTGGAAGTGCTTTTTTTAATCAAACTGCCGCTTCATACCGTGTTGTGAGACTCTCCCTAGCGATACTGCAAGCCTCGTGCAGTCGTTCTCGCGACTCGCGTAGGACAGACAGCACGTGTCGCTGGGTGGGCGAACTCTGGCCCATTAGCTGATCCTTCCACCAAATACCAGCTCTGCTGGACTAAAACCTAGTGACTCTTGCACTATTTCTCTAACTGCAAATAGAGCCAAAGGAACGCCTTCATCCCATTCCCTACCGCTCTTGTTGAGTGGAAAACAAGAGACTTCTACACCGGATTCATCTTAAAACAAATGTGACATTTATTGAAGGATAACAGGAGTATATCGCCCAGCAGTTATACGTGCACGGGCCTAGCAGTACTGAGAAGTTCAGCAACTAAAAGGCGCTTAAACAGAGTGCGCATCATGTTATATAGACTTTTATGAGTTGAATATGATAGGTCCCTAATAAAGGAAGGCGGCTCTTGGTTTAGACTTTCTGAGGGCCTTATCAGTGAGTGAAACTGGGTTTCTTTGATCTGGTTTCTCTGCAGCATGAGCTCATCCTTCTTTATGTGTCTCTGTTCCTTTTCCATCGTACGGCCAGGCACTAGAACGCCCTGACCGGAGTATTTGACCTTCAAAGAGAACTCATAACATTTACCGCAATGTGCACAGTGATAGTGTGATGTGAGAGCATGAACAAAATATACTGTGCTCGATATTTGTATGTGTGCATTTATACATATGAATGTAATATTTACATGACACTCTCCATAATGTATTTGCGCAACACTGACTTAAACGTCTGATGCCATCTTTCGAGTCCCCCTGCGACTCCGGGTGATAAGCACGAGAGATCCTGTGTGATATCGACAGTGATGTTAACACCTGTTCACATATTCCAGAAAGGAAGTTGGTACCTTGATCGGTTTGCACGATCTTAGGGAGGCCGAAAGTAGAAAAGAACTTGATCAGGGCCCTTACTGCTGACTGAGGTGTTATTCTCCTAAGAGGGATAGCTTCAGGGTACCGGGTAGCTACGCACATGATTGTTAAGAGGAACTAGTTGCCGGATTTCGTTTTTGGCAGAGGGCCAACACAATCAACCAATAGCCTACGTGTTCAAACGGTTCCCCTATAGCCGGGACCGGCTTAATAACCTGATTAGGCTTCCCCGTGATCTGACATGCATGACACGTACGGCAAAACAGACACATCTCGCTTCAAACCTGGCCAGAAGAAATGTCGCAACACTCGGTCATAGGTTTTGGTAATACCTGAGTCATTCTATAATTAGGGGTACATGTCATGTCCATGGGTTGTATTTATAAATTGTACAAAATATTTTCCATTAATAATACTAATCAATAATATATTTTATATTGGGGCAGAGTTATTTTTCATTTCACTTAAAAATTTCAACCAGTTCCATATTATTTTTTTCAGAAAATGCATATTCTATACTAGAAGTCGCTGTTTTTGTGCTGTCCTAATTGCTGAATGTCAGGTGTTGCTTTAAGAAAAAACAATAAACTATGCGTTTTTGAGAATTATTTTCATCATTATTTGTTGGAAATAATCATTATAATATGATGAAGGTGTTTGAAAAACAATTCTAATTATTAATAAACATTAAATTATCCACTTTATGCGTGTCCGAGAAATTTCCGTCAACCGTGTTACCCACTGACAAAACCCCTATAATTCAGCAGTGGTTTGCTCCAAAGTCACATGTCCAACACCACGTGATGTTATTTCCTGCAGTGGTGGTAAATTTGAAAACAGTTGGGTAAGTTTTTCCTTCTCCTCTTCAATATTTCATCAATAATTTGGGTTTTACATTGAGTGGGTTAATGGCTTGTCAACTGTGTTATCAACATTTTCTTGTTCACTTGCATTACACATTATTTTTTACTAATATTAACTGAAAGTGCATAAAAACACGAGTTGATCAAGGTCATATGGTAACAGGTTCAAGGTTGCCAGTTAGCACAAGGCTCCAAAATGGCCGAAATGTCAACCGTGTTACCTGTCAACTGTGTTACCCATCAAGTGTAACACAGTTGACAGGGAGTAACACGGTTGACAATGTTGCCAGGTTTCATTGTGATAGTTTATGCTTATAGTGTTTTGTTTTTTAATAATGAATACATACTGAATAACTGGTAGATTAACTAACCATTAATAGTGTTAACTAAGTATTAACTAACTGTTTTAGGAAGATGAGTCGCTTATCTGCTGCTGAGAAGCAGCGCCAGTACAGGGCCCGGCGTAATGCTGATCCTGAGAAAAGGGCTGCATATTTACAGAAGCACAGGGAGACATGGCAAGAGAACAAGCAGCGAGGAAAGGTGAAGGCAGTGAAAGATTTAAGCGAGAGGGAGAAGAGAAGGAAACGAGCATATTGGAGAAAAGCCCAACGTCAGACCAGAGAGAGAAAGAAAGTGATAGAGAGCCAGTTTACTCCACCCCAGAGTCCTGAAGTTAATCCACAGCCTCAGATGTCAAGGTAGAGATTTTTTTTTATAGAAAATAGGTTTATCAATAAAATATGAAATTATGTTGAAAAAACTAGAGTAACGGCTTGTCATCGTTTTTCTGTTCGATGCGTAAGAAGTTTAGAACTCATGATCTATAAACTAATGCTTTGTTTATCATTTTAGACAGAGAAGTGCTGGAAGGAAGAAAGTCAAGAGAAGGGAATCAAACTTATACAGAGAAATCCAGGCTCTTAAGGAATCACTCAATAAACAGAAAAGAAAAACTGAAAAATACAGGAAAAGACTAACAAGACTACACCAAAATTCAGAGTCACCCAGATCAAAAACCCGCCGCCTCTTACGAAGGGTTCCTGTGTCTCGAGAGGTGCACAAAACTTTAGTTTTCCACCATGCCCTAGTGGACAGCATCAGCAAAAAGTATGCTTCTACCAAACACAAAAAAACTAGGCAGGTAATCGCAATCGTCTAGATGACCAGACCAGAGATGGTCATGAGCCAGGGATAAAACGGACTGTCGGTATTGCGTAGGCACAACGATTTGAAACACATTACTCCACTCATTATCAAAATTAGCGCGAGATTTCCACCTCCGCATCAGGAGATCATTTCCCACATAATAAGCCATTTCTTTATTTTTAGCGCTCTCTGGAGCAAGAGCCGCAGTAAAACACTTGGCTAAAGTAACGTCCTCCTTCTGAGCAGCAATAAGACGACTACGAACCACAGGTAACCTAGTGGTCTCTGAGGCGGGAGTATCGCACTGAACCTGAAGCTGGACACTCAGCAGTAGACTGAGTAAACAGGTGGTAAAGCAGTCTGGCCAGTCAACTCAGTCGCGAACAAGGTATCCGACAAATCAACTGCTTCACCCAAACTACGTGTTTGAGCACGGGATGGATGGATGGATGGATGACCGCACACACTGGGAACACTTCAGGGAAGTCCTGAGCCAACACATCTGGCTGCAAAATCTCAGGTCGTTCTAGAACAGGGGTCTCAAACTCGCGGCCCGCGGGCCAATTGCGGCCCGCTAGACGATATTTTGTGGCCCCCACCTTAATATGAAAGTTTAATGTTAGTGCGGCCCGTGAGTTTTATATGAATGGCACTTTACAGTGTTGTGTGCGGAGCTGAACGAACCTACCAATCACGGTGGGGTATATGGCTCTCGGGGGCGGGACATCGACCGGGCTTGATGCAAGCAGAGAAACATTCTCAATGAGTGACAGTGACAGCAGCGTTGCCATGGAGAGTTACAGCAGCGTTGCCATGGAGAGTTTTCCTTCCGTGCCTGGCTGGCTGCCTCGTTTCTATTAAACGCGGACATTCGTCCCAGCGCGCTGCGTTCACAACACCTCCAAAAAAAAAAGTTTTTTAAGTTGCTGCCCAGCGGGACATTATACGTATATGTCTCTCTCTGACAAAATAAATCAAAGTGATGCGTACGCGGCGAGATAAAAGAAAAGTAAGAAAATAATGTAGCCTAATGTGGTCTCAGTCACATACCGACACCTGTCCGTCGGCAGTAACAGTCCCGATAAAGCAGAAGAGCTGCTGAGTTTGTGTCCACAGCCAAGGATGTATGTCAGGAGCTGTGCGAACAGACTGGTGGGCATTACCACGGATGGAGCCCCGTCTATGACCGACTGGTAACGCTGGTTCAAAGAAAGTTAGAGGAAAATGCAGATCCAGCAGTCGTTCTGCATGCATCGTACACCAACAGGCACTGTGCAGCATGTCATGTCTGCTGTCCTGAGATGTATCAGTTACAGTGGCGTGCACAGACTTTTTGAAGGGCAGGGGCGGAAAGAGAAAAAAGGGCACATATAAAAGTTCTCACCACTGAAGAGGGCACTTTAGACACGTTTTATATGTTATACAAATGACACATTATATAGCCTTAAAACAGACTAACTAGACAGACTACTCAGATTAGTTTGCTGTTAGGATCAGCATTCAAGAGAACTGTGTGGATTGCAACGTTGGACTGTGAAGAACACACAGCGACATGGATGTATGAAGGAAATAAACTCCTTGGGGTCTGGGAGTCTTCCCCCAGAACATTTTCAATTAAGTAGATGCCATTTCCTGTATTCTAGTGCATTTTAACACCATATTAGCACCAGATAATCCAAACTGGTTCTGTGAGATATAGTTCTGGCTCAACTATAGATCAACAAAGGGCCCAACATAAAAGTCATTGCAACAGTAATGTGTCATAGTATTTTAATGTATTTTCTTCACCCAAGAGGGGCTCTGTGATAGCACGCGTTTTGGCACCCGAGAGGGCACTGGAGGGCAGTTTAGCACGCGTTTTGGTTTCCAAAGGGACACTTGAGGGAACTCTAGCACGCGTTTTGGCTCCCAAGGGGGCCCTTTAGCACGTGTTTTGGTGCCCGAGAGAGCACTTGAGGGCAGTTTAGCACGCGTTTTGGCTCCCAAAGGAACACTTGAGGGCACTCTAGCACGCGGTTTGGTTCCCAAGGGAACCCTTTAGCACGTGTTTTGGTTCCCGAAAGGACACTTGAGGGCAGTTTAGCACGCGTTTTGGCTCCTGAGAGGGCACTTGAGGGCACTCTAGCACGCGTTTTGGCTCCCAAAGGGACACTTGAGGGCACTCTAGCACGCGTTTTGGCTTCAAAGGGGCAGTTTAGCACACGTTTTGGTTCCCGAAAGGACACTTGAGGGCAGTTTAGCACGCGTTTTGGCTCCCAAGGGGCCCCTTTAATACGCGTTTTGGCTCCTGAGAGGGCACTTTAGCACGTGTTTTTTCAACAATTGGGCCACAAGGGGGCGACCGCCCCCTGCCCCCCCCTGTGCACGCCACTGATCAGTTACATCAGGTCCAGGAGTTTACAGCACCGCCAGTTCAGGGCCTTTTTACAACATATGGTGATGTACTTTACTTTAGTAAAAGTACATCATTTAGTAGTGTCCTGAAGAGATGTTTTGACTTAAGAGCAGAAGTGAAGAAATTCATGGAAGATGACAGAATGGATATTCCTGAACCTGATGATCCAGGGTGGGTTATGGACCTTGCATTCCTAGTGGACTTAACACAGGAGCTGAACATCCTTAACCTGAAGCTCCAGGGCCCTGGTCAGCTTATCACTGCAGTTTATGAAAATGTGAAAGCCTTCTCCGCTAAACTGAAATTGTGGAAAACTCAGCTTTCTGTAAAATATCTCAGCCATTTCACAACATGCAGGTCTCTCGTGGAGGAGGGCACAGCCTTCAGTGGTGGTGAATATGCCTGTGCTAGTGAAAACCTTCTGCAGGAGTTTGATCAGCGTTTTGCTGACTTCAAGGCACGCTGTGACACTTTCCAGCTGTTTGCTGACCCCTTCTCAGCTGATGTGGAGAGTGTCCCAAGTATGTTGCAAATGGAACTTATTGACTTGCAGTGCAACAGTGATCTAAAAGCTAAATTCAGAGAGGCACAGGGAAAAGCAGACATGACTGGACAATTCATGAGAGAATTACTTCCATCCTTCCCTGAGCTGTCAAAAATGTTCAGTCGGGTAATGGGCCTTTTTGGAAGCACGTATCTGTGTGAAAAACTTTTCTTGACTATGAACTTTAATAAATGCAAGTACTTAGTGATGCCCATGTTGAAGCTGTACTCAGAGTTTCTACTGTAACCTTGATCAGGGCAAATGTTGCTCAGCTGTGTGAGCAGAAGCGCTGCCAGGTCTCTGGCAAGAAATAGAATGAAGCACAAATGTATTCAGGGATTGTATGTGTTGGTTCAGTGCAATGTTTCAATAAGTTATTAAAAACATGGAAATAAAAAAGTAAATTTTCAAAATTTCCAAATTGAGTTTGAGACCCCTGTTCTAGAACCTCTAAAACTGGCATAACTTTGCCACCAGCCATGTCATTCCCTAGCAGAAACGTAACACCTCTAACTGGCAAAGACGGGCGCGCGCCCACTTTAAACACTCCATTTGCTAAGTCACAGGTTAAAAATATCTGATGGAGAGGTACAGACACAAAACCCATTTCGATGCCTTGCACCAGCACACTAGAGCCACTAAAAGTGTCATTAGAAAAAGGTAACACGTCAGACAATATAAAAGACTGTGCTGCTCCAGTATCCCTTAGTACGCGCACTGGGCACTGGTTCAGGGAAACCAGCCCGTCCAACATAACTGGTGCGTAACAGGGTTCCAAAGTGTCACCCTCCATCTCCGGGTCTAGCGACACTGGACCCACCAACGTGTGCACTAAACCAACCTCTTTTGGTCGTTTACTTGGCTGTGACAGCTTGCGTTTTAACATAAAACAGTCAGCCTTGATGTGTCCGCTTTGGTGACAATAGTAACACTCCCGTTCCTGGCGTGGTGGACTAGACGGCATTCTGGCCGGGGCAGAAGGAGTAAAAACCCTACTCTCATATCGGGGAGTCCCAAATGTTTGTTTGTGCGTTAACACAAACTCATCAGCAAGCACAGCAGCTTGCGCTAACGTCCCAACTTTTTTTGCTCATTGAGATAAGTCACTAGCCGATCCGGCAGACTATTCTTCAACTCTTCGAGGAGAATTAATTCTGAGAGTCAAAATTAGTCGCGTTGCTTGCCTTGCACCATCGATTAAACAGACTCTTTCTCGCGGGCGAACTCCATGAAAGTTCTACCAGGCGATTTTTTACAAGTTCGGAACTTTTGTCTATATGCCTCAGGCACTTGTTCGTAGGCACGAAGCACAGCTGTCTTGATCGCTTCATAAGACAAACTATCTTCCAGAGAGAGAGCAGATACAATCTCCTGGGCTTTACCTGTCAGATTACACTGGAGCAGTATAGACCAGACCTCTTTTGGCCATTTCAGGGAGGTAGCAACTCCATCAGTGTGTATGGACCTAGTAGGACCAGGAGATTGACCTGAACTCACAGCTTTAGCAGCAGCTTCTAGTTCTAGGCGCTTCATCTTCACCTCTTTATCCGCTGCTATTTCTAACTCTATTCTGCGGTTGGAGGTGTCCGCCTCCATTTCTAATTCCATTTTCCGTATAGCCAACCGGTGACTATACTCAGCATCTCTCTCTTTCTCCTGCGCCTCAATCTGCAAACGCGCCAAGCGTAGCCTATGGCGGGCATCATCGCTTACCCTAGGACAGGAAAACGGAGAAAATCGGGGAACAGTACGAGGAGGCTTAAGCTCCAAATTAGAGGCCCCATCTGAAGGAACTGAATCCCTGTTGTCCTTCTCTGCGCTAGAAGACAAGGAAGGGGTTGGAATATCAGGCTCACTAGCAGTCGCACTGCTGCCCGTACTAAGCACTTTATTGTGTACTAACATACGCACCACAGCTTCTTTCAGTTCGGCTTTTCTCAGACTAGTTGAAACTGCCAATTCAAAGTGTGCCGCAATGGCATACAAATCCTTTTTTTTACAGCGGTCAATCTGCTCCACAGAAGGATCACTAAGAAAACCCTCAATATCAAAAGTGCTCATGATTTCTCAAACAGCCTCAAGCCAAACCTCAACCAACCTAACCAATACTAGCAGCCTACTTGACGTGTGCACTGCACACCAACACTCACCAAACCCGGTGCTTAAAAGGATCAAAGATCCCGGACGAGCCCCCAATTTATGTTACGCCCCCTTGGTGGCTCGGAGTAGAAGGACGTAACATAATGCACCAGGTTGAGCAAGTGAGGGTGTAGTCACACAAAACCAGGACCCAATATGAATTCAAGAAAGTATTGATTTACAGAAAAGCAACACAGGGATCAAAGAGGACTGTCAGTGGCACCAATGAAAAGAACATAAATAAACCCACCCCCATTGACAGGTGCCAAGCACCCAAAAGTACAGCAGGTGGTGCTCACTCTAATCTGGGGTTTTAACAAAAGGTAAACCTACGTGCATGTAATATGTATACCCAGGGTATCTTACCTATCCTCGTTTGTCCCTGTGCGCACAACAAAGAATTAACACAAGACAAAACAAAAGTAGGCTGCTAAAGTAAATGGTTTTAACAAAGGTGTTTTAACTAAAGGTTCATCAATGAACCAGCAAAACCAAGCAAAACCTACCACAGCTCAACCCAAAAAGCAACAACCTTCTCTAACACAAATGGGGCTATTTAAAGGGGAATGGCTGATAGGAGATCTGGAACAGGTGTGGTGAACCAGGTGCGCACATCTGAGAAGGAGGAGAATGAAAACAGTGGGAGGAGACAGAACAACAACACAAACCAACAACACAAAACAGAACACAATACATGTAGGCCTACAACATGTATACATACAAGACACTGTACGTAACAGTAAGTAACTGACTAAATCATTCATATTACACTGTATTTAGAATGCATTTTGGGAAGTTAGTGTTTTCAATTAAATATTCATATTTTACATAATTCAAGATACTAGTAGTGTGTAACAGAAAACTTGTATTTTGGCAGCCACAAATCACCTTCTATTCTCGCTGGGATGTCAAGCTGTGATACCTTGTCAACATAACAGAAGTGATTCAAAATCTTTCAAATGGTATTACAAGAAAAGTGAAAATAGCAGCTCAAGCACGAGTTGTTTTCAAGATAAGACAGGAGTAGAGACCCACGAGCCGCTCTTTCGCTCCAGAATGAAGGTGCCAAGCAATGGTTCCTTGATCATTGATAACTTCGCAGAGGATGATCAAGGCCTTTACTGGTGTGAAAATTGTTTTCAAGACAACTGTGGGAATAAACAGCCCACAATCATCAGCGTGAAGAAAGGTCAGAACTTTTTAGATTGTCATCATTTCATCTCTTAAATGTGGATTAAAGTACACAACTGCTTTTATTTAATTGCTTTATTCACGTAAACAATATCTTCTTTATTTTCAGAAATTCAGAAAGAAACTCATAAGACAGTCTACGTTACGGCAGGCATCAGTTTTACTCATGCATGTCCAGGCGATTTTATTAACTTAAAATGGACATTTGAACCAAGTAACACAACTGCTCTCAGGAACTCTGAACGAGGACCAGAAACAGACTTTGTGATTCACAACAAGTCTATACACATTGTAAATGTCAAAGGAGCAGATGCTGGGAAATATACCTGCTGGAAAAGTGAATGTGCTGGACACAAGCAGAAGCTACTCACTATCAACTTGTGTGTACTAACAGGTGAGCAAATAACACACACATACAATGTCTTATGTTAAAATGAAATGGTTTAACCCAGGATCTTTTTTTTGCCGATTTACAGTACACAAGAGTGATGTTTCATCTGTTTCTTGTGCTGTGAGATGTGACATGGAATTGAGTAACATCAAGGCAAACAGCACAGTAAATGTGGAGACCGGCACAGGGACGATATCCATGCCTGTGGATGCAAATGGGTCTTTAAATTGCAGTGCAAAGCAGATGTTTGATGGACACACTACAGTTAACAGCACTCATGGGCCATCAAACGGTTTCAACAAATCAACAGGTGGGTGTTTTTCTGTATCTCTCTTTAAGTAGTTCATGGCATGAATCAAATTAATTTCAGTTCTTATTTTTTTTGTTTTACAAATTTACAGAGCCTGGATATCTGATGGCAGTTATTTATGGAACATCAGCAGTCCTTACATCTCTTATTTTAATGGCACTTTTAATTTGCGACGGACAAAAAATGCTGGCAGGTACAGTATGCAGCTCTTTGTCTTATTGAATTTCCTCTTCATTGTTTCTGTGGTAAGCTGCATTTAAAGACGCGTAGCCTTTTGACATACTTTTGACCTGTTTCTGATTTATCTCTTCATAGCATTTCCTGTTGACTTTTGTTGCAGTGGCTTGAATGGCAGGGTAAGTGTTTATGATGATGATAATGTTGATTCCATAACCTAAGACTATTTACCATCCAGCAATGAAAATAAATTTCTTACTTCTCATTGCAGGTGGAAGAGGAGACGTCGGTGGTTTATTCATCAATTGTCTTTAGGAGACCTGCCAGGACAACAAACAATCAAATGACTTACTTGGACAGCAGTTGTGTGTATCGTAAAATATAAGTAGAAAGAACCAAACGGAATTTCGTTGTTCACTACAATGACAATAAAAACCTCTTTATCTTTATCTTTATCTTCAAAAAAAAGTCCCAAATGATGTTGTTCCATAAATGCCACTGTTTAAATGATAGCTTCCTGTATGTCATGAGAAAAAATAGTTTGTGGCTTCACACGTGCGGTTGTGAGGGGAAATTTTGAAGCATTGGGTGACCTATTTTGATTGGGAAGTTTCCTTACTTATTGAATTGATCCAAGCGGCAGCCATGATGAGAGCTGATTAAATTCTCTAATACACGATGTAAAGAAATAATTTATTAGTGTCTTTTCATTTCTTCAACCACAGAAACACCCTTTTCATAACTCCTTGTGACAACATGACTTACAATTCAGCTGTTCCAAGCAAAAATATTTATACTAGTCTGCAGAACTTTTGGTTTGATACTTATAAAAAATATATATATATTATATATTATACGTGTGTCTTCAGTTACTGTAGCTACTGTGCATTCACTGGAAACTATACTATACATTTATGCATGTTCTGCATGTAAGTACATTTTATGAGTATTGTACTTTACTTGAGATAGTCAACCATTTTACTCCACTACAATTATTTGACAGCTATAGTTACCTTGCAAAAAATAACTGGATTATAGATTACTCGGCTACACAAAGTAAATCTAGCCTAGCTAAAATCATCTCCATCGTGATCAACTACAAGTATAGCAGTTTGTATGATAAACAGTAACCAGCATCAATAATAATAAAACAATGATATATATATATATACACACACACACATAAATGCACATTTTGTATCTAATTCTGCACTTTTGGGAAGTATTTTGTTTGCACGCTTTTACTTGGAATAGTAATTAAGTACTTTTGCAACATGATATTGTAACCTTTACTTAAGTATCTAAGTAGCTCTTCCATCATTGCTTACACGTTAGTGCATCTTAATGAGAATCCAAAGATATGCCTTTACATTGAAAGTGACACTCACGCACAAGTGAATCATAAGAATGTGTATTTTAATACTGAACTACAGTTTAGTGATAGTAATTTTTATTTACCACTTGCATTTTTTTGTATGCAGCAGTTTTACTTTGAATTAGCTATTTTAAACTAGCATTACTTCACTTCCTCCATCACTTAATGGGAATATAACCGTGGTCTACTCTGGTACAGAGGTGAAAGCAGATAACTATTCTGCGAAAGAACAAGAAATGGAGAGAGAATGAAGTGGGTTTTGAAACAAGTGCCTACCTTAGGGAAAGTTATATCAGTAATCTTAAATCTTCACAGATACTTCTACGAGGTTAGACCTGATAAAATGGTTGTTGGCTCGGATTAAATAGCTATCGTAAAGATCATACAGTCAACAATATCTATATGAGAATATTTACTCATTAAAGTGTCAATGTTTGCTAAAACTGCAAGAGGTGTTGTAGATGTTCAGTTCTAAAGGCAATGAGTATGCTGATAAGGTTGCAAAAAGGGCCAAATCAAAAGATATAACTGTTTCAATAACATGTGCAGATGAGAAAGAAATCAGTGATTAAAAGAAAAGAAATGGACAGGTGGCAGAAAAAGTAGAATGAAGATGAAGAACCCGAAATAGGTGTCACAAAATACAAACATCATTCAGTCAGACCGTAGTAGTACATAAAGTAATATAAAGAAAGGAACAGAAGAAAGGAAATAATCACAGCAAGACTAAAATTGGTTCATCACAGGTATATATAGCATTATGTTTGTGCTGGGAAAAAGGATCAGTGAAAAGTGTGGTAACTGTGGAGTTAAAGAAAATGTTGAACATACTTCTGCGTCTACTCTGCCACAAAAACCAACTGAAGACGAAGAAGAACCCTACACACATGACTCCTTTAGATGGCGGCAATGAGCCTCAAAGTTGGATGCAACGACTGCGGAAAAAGAAACAGAAGAAGAAAAGTAAGATGAAGCTCATGACTGAATGATGCCAC
>NW_026553645.1:0-29574 GCF_027596085.1 Anoplopoma fimbria | reverse complement strand
CTTGCAAAGAGAAGGATGTCCAGAAAGTCCAAGTATCTCTTGGTCTTTATGCGATCCAGTTCATTCTCCTCCTTTAGTGCTTCTTTCCTCTTTCTTATGACTTCCTCTTCAAAAGAAAACACAACGAATGAGCATTTGCAAACTAACTCTTAAAAATGCAGGTAAAAACGTTTAAAATAATCGACCGTATACCAAAAGCTTACTGTGGGCTTTGCTATAAACATATTGATCAAATCCAGTATGATTGATATTTGGCAACTGATTGGCAAATGTGTGAATATCTTACCTGTATGTCTGTGAGCCACCCTGCATGCTTTTCTAAATCTGAAACCATGTGGGCTGAGGTAGAAAATGAGATCATTGTGGTATGGAATAGTCCGGACCCGCAGGTTAATGATGTGACTGAGCTCATACACTGCTTTGATGTATGCATTTGTTCCACTGGAATGACAATGTAGGCAATGATTAAAAGCTGAATTTCTTGGATTCATGATTCAGACAGCTGAAGCAGTAAACAATTGGAGATCCTAGACCAGAACTTGTGAATGGCGTGAAAAGGTTCGTTATGGATTTACCTCTCGGTCTGACAGTTGCTGTTGTCGCTGAAGGCACACTTCAAAATGCTGTCCAGTGTCATAAGGCTCACGTGTTCAAACAATTCAAAGGACTCATTGCTGTTTGCATATCTTTCCCATTTGTCCTGGCAATAGTGAGAGAGCAGATGTGAGATCTCTGCAGGAGACGGAAAAACTCCAACACACTCATTGACTCAACCAACACACAAGTCGTCTAGATTTTCTAAACATACACCATTATGGTCTTTGTTTACTTATTATGAAATGTGAATTACATAACTCAACCGTCATTTACATACCAGCATAGTTTTAGTAGAGTCTGACATCAGATTTACATATGGTTTTAAAACATCATAATGGAAACCTGGGGTCAAGAACCTTCTGTGTCGGAACCACTTCTGACCTTTTGACACTAATAAACCTTCCCCTAAAGACAGAGACAGAAAGTATGTGTGTCAGTGAGTAAATCAGCTTATCAAACAACTCTGTTATAAGATAAAATATGCAGCAGGTGAAGGGCAAAGCAGTCTTACCAATCCAAGATTCAACAAAAATATATGCAAAACTATCTTTTGGCTCTGTTGGGAGACAAACAAATAAAAATTCTGTTACATTGACCTTTGGTTGTAAAAACATGTCACCAATGTCCCTGTGGGAGATTCTAAAAAGCACTAAATTCACAACACTTTTCTCGTGGTGTATTACATCAGTGAAGATTTAAAAAGAAAATGCTCACCCACCTGTTGATGTCAATAGCGTTTTCACATAATCTGGATGGTGAATGTTGAGGTAACAAACAAATGGACCAAACCACACTGGGAAAGCATAAGGGTACTGCCGTCCCCATTCCACCAGCTTGTCCAAGTCTTTCCCTTGTTGTTTAAACTGAAAGAAAAATGTACACATATAGGAAGCTTAACCAACCCTGTCTGTCCTTTAGCCTAGGGAGGACAGTTGGTTCGCCTGAACTCTAATGTGCAGCATTCAACAAAAAGTAGCAAAACCACAAGATCAAAGAATACTCAACTACAAGTTCTAGTCTTGCAATCAAAATGTTAACTTAAAAAAAGTCCTCAATGCATTAACAAAAAATCTAAAGTAAAAGTAATCTTTATAAATGGTTCTTTAAATTTTTTTTGTATAATAAATACTTTTAAACCCATATTTGAACTTTAAAAAGTATGCTTTATTAGAAAGTGTTATCCAGCAATTAAATATTGAAGCTGTTCCAAGTGAAGTGAATTTGAGCTATATCTTATATGCTTTCTTTAAAAAAGAAAAAATAATTATTTTACAGCTTGCATGTTTTTCATGTACTTTACTATTTTTTTAAATCAGGGACACGACCCATTAATAACAAATAGCATATGAATGTGTTTAATTTAGCCAAAAGGAATACAATTATATTATAATTATATTTATATAGCGGAGTAAAAAGTACCCTTCCATGTCTTTCACTGGAATGTGGTGGAGTGGACGTGTAAATATAAATACTGACACATAAATGTTACTCAAACTGTCCTACAAATTGCACAAATGCACTTGTATTATTTGTTTAAACTGTATAGCACTGGAACTTTGTTTTGAAGGGGCTATAAGGCTGTAAGACATCATTTATAATAACAGTACTTGTATAAAACAGTTACAAACAGTTGCAAGTGGCTGAATTACCTCCTTCACGTGTCCGAAAAGAAAGTGCGCAGGTGGACCCGGAAAAGCTTCAATGTTCCGAAGCGCGTATCTTCTTTGGGCGAACAAGGGCGTTAGTTTATAGACGACGGCGACGAGACAAAGTAGCGCAAACAAGTGATGAATTTGAGGCCAGCCAAACTGAAATGTCGCAATAGCTGCAGCTGACTCCATTCTGTCTGAGCCTGAGCCTCGCTGCAGGACAATATGACAGAAATGTGCGCAACAAACTCTCAAGTAGCCCACTGTAGTGTGACGTCATGGCCGGTGGTGGAGAAGAATGGACCGAGGCTGTCTCTCAAAGGATGACTTCACGTGCTGACAGAAAAATCGGATTTTTGAACATAGAAGAATATGAGGAGAAATTAATCTTTGTTAATATTCTTTTTTTTGGTCGAAGCTGTTTTAGTGAGGTGTTCATTTTGCTGCATGGTCTTTTTGAGGTTCGTGATGCTGTTAACCAAAGCTTAAAATGTGTCCACATCAAGAAATTAACTTTAAAGAGCTCTTGACTGAATGATGCCACAATATTTGAAGAGCCCTATGCAGTAGTTAGTTTGTTTTGCTCATGTTGCTCACATCTGATTCATACTGTTCATGTCATGTAAACTTTTCCATTGTTACTCTTTCCAGAGACTGTGCTAACCTAAATACTCTCTGAGTAATCTAATAAACCCCCAGCACTGCTACTGCAGACCTATATCTTATTGAAGTAAAGTAAGATCATCACTGAAATAAACCAAAGTTAAGTTTAAGCTTGGCAGGTTAGTCAATTATATTGACAGCACTATGCTTTTTTGTTTTACTCAAATATATAACAAATGATTTCAGATGTATAAACAACAGGAAGTACAAATGGTTTGACACCTTTTATTATTAGAAATGATAAATTATCAACAGGGAAATAAATGCAAACATCTTGAGAAAAGTAGTGTGGGTGAAGGCCACCACAGATTTCCTTTGCTTTGGCTGTTGGACCACTTCCTATGTGTCACTGTGAATTTAGTCGTCTTGCTCATTCTAAAACCTTCTGTTGCGATGCAGAGTGTCTGATCTGTGCTTTGATGAGCAGCAGAAGTGTAGTCGCTGAGCGGGTGTCTCATCACTTCAGTATTGTCTTTATCTTACAAGAGAACAAGATGCAAAAAGGCTTTGTTTTTCTACTTATTATTTGGAACTCATCCCCCTTTACCTCAGAAAACAGTAAGTAACTGACTAAATCATTCATATTACACTGTATTTAGAATGCATTTTGGGAAGTTAGTGTTTTCAATTAAATATTCATATTTTACATAATTCAAGATACTAGTAGTGTGTAACAGAAAACTTGTATTTTGGCAGCCACAAATCACCTTCTATTCTCGCTGGGATGTCAAGCTGTGATGCCATGTCAACATAACAGAAGTGATTCAAAATCTTTCAAATGGTATTATAAGAAAGGTGAAAATAGCAGCTCAAGCACGATTTATTTTCAAGATAAGACAGGAGTAGAGACCCACGAGCTGCTCTTTCGCTCCAGAATGAAGGTGCCAAGCAATGGTTCCTTGATCATTGATAACTTCGCAGAGGATGATCAAGGCCTTTACTGGTGTGAAAATTGTTTTCAAGACAACTGTGGGAATAAACAGCCCACAATCATCAGCGTGAAGAAAGGTCAGAACTTTTTAGATTGTCATCATTTCATCTCTTAAATGTGGATTAAAGTACACAACTGCTTTTATTTAATTGCTTCATTCACATAAACAATATCTTCTTTATTTTCAGAAATTCAGAAAGAAACTCATAAGACAGTCTACGTTACGGCAGGCATCAGTTTTACTCATGCATGTCCAGGTGATTTTATTAACTTAAAATGGACATTTGAACCAAGTAACACAACTGCTCTCAGGAACTCTGAACGAGGACCAGAAACAGACTTTGTGATTCACAACAAGTCTATACACATTGTAAATGTCAAAGGAGCAGATGCTGGGAAATATACCTGCTGGAAAAGTGAATGTGCTGGACACAAGCAGAAGCTACTCACTATCAACTTGTGTGTACTAACAGGTGAGCAAATAACACACACATACAATGTCTTATGTTAAAATTAAATGGTTTAACCTAGGATGTTTTTTTTGCCGATTTACAGTACACAAGAGTGATGTTTCATCTGTTTCTTGTGCTGTGAGATGTGACATGGAATTGAGTAACATCAAGGCAAACAGCACAGTAAATGTGGAGACCGGCACAGGGACGATATCCATGCCTGTGGATCCAAATGGGTCTTTAAATTGCAGTGCAAAGCAGATGTTTGATGGACACACTACAGTTAACAGCACTCATGGGCCATCAAACGGTTTCAACAAATCAACAGGTGGGTGTTTTTCTGTATCTCTCTGTAAGGAGGTCATGGCCTGAATCTAATTAATTTCAATTATTTTTTGTTTTGTTTTACAAACTTACAGAGCCTGGATATCTGATGGCAGTTATTTATGGAACATCAGCAGCCCTTATATGTCTTATTTTAATGGCACTTTTAATTTGCTACAGACAAAAATTGCTGGCAGGTACAGTATGCAGCTCTTTGTCTTATTGAATTTCCTCTTCATTGTTTCTGTGGTAAACTGCATTTAAAGATGCATAGCCTTTGACATTCTGTTTCTGATTTTTCTCATCATAGCATTTCCTGTTGACTTTTGTTGCTGTGGCTTGAAAGGCAGGGTAAGTGTTTATGATGATGATGATGATGATGATGATGATGATGATGATGATGATGGCATAACCTAAGACTATCTCCCATACAGTAATGAAAGTAAATTTCTTACTTCTTATTGCAGGTGGAAGAAGAGACACCAGTGGTTTATTCATCAATTTTCTTTAGAAGACCTGCCCGGACAACAAACAATCAAATGACTTACAGGGACAGTGGTTGTGTGTATAGTAAAATAGAAGTAGAAAGAAAACGTCCCAAATTATGTTGTTCCATAAATGCCACTGTTTAAATGATAGCTTCCTGTATGTCATGAGAAAAAAGCGGTTTTGGTTTCACACATGCGGTTCTGAGGGAAAATTCTGAAGCACTGAGTGAGCTATTTTGATTGGGTTGGGTGTCTTTTCATTTCTTCAACCACAGAAACACCCTTTTTGTAACTCCTTGTGACAACATGACTTACAATTCAGCTGTTCCAAGCAAAAATATTTATACTAGTCTGCAGAACTTTTGGTTTGATACTTATTAAAGATATATTTATATTATATATTATACTTGTGTCTTCAGTTACTGTAGCTACAGTGCATTCACTGGAAACTATACTATACATTTATGCATGTTCTCTATGTAAGTACATTTTTATTGGTATTGTACTTTACTTGAGATAGTCAACCATTTTACTCCACTACAATTATTTGACAGCTATAGTTACCTTGCAAAAAATAACTGGATTATAGATTACTCGGCTACACAAAGTAAATCTAGCCTAGCTAAAATCATCTCCATCGTGATCAACTACAAGTATAGCAGTTTGTATGATAAACAGTAACCAGCATCAATAATAATAAAACAATGATATATATTCACATATATTTTGGGAAGTATTTTGTTTGCAGCGCTTTTACTTGGAATATGAATAAAGTACTTTTGCAACATGATATTGATACCTTTACTTAAGTATCGAAGTAGTTCTTCCATCATTGCTTACACGTTAGTGCATCTTAATGAGAATCCAAATATATGCCTTTACATTGAAAGGGACACTCATTCTCAAGTGAATAATGAGAATGTGTATTTTTAATACTGAAGTACAGTTTAGTGATAGTAATTTTACTTTACTAATTGTATTTTGTTTTGTATTCAGCAGTTTTACTTTGGATTATGTATTTTAAACTAACATTATTTCCCTTCCTTCATCCAATATAGGATTATTACTTTAGTCTACTCCAGTAAAGAGGTGAAGGTAGATAACTATTCTGGGAAAGAATAGGAAAAATGGAAATAGAATGAAGTGTGGGTTAAACAACTATGACTTTCCTTAGGGAAAGTTATGCTTGTCTTCACAGACACTTCTTCGCAGACACTTCTAAGAACAACCAAGAGAGTGGAAAACTGTGTTTATATCCCAGAATTCCAAATATCGATCTCCAAAAAGACTGGCTGACCAGTTATCAGTGTTTACAGCAGAGATAGTGGTAGCCATTATTGGTTTGCAGTGGGTGGAAGAGGTCAGACCTGATAAGATGGTGGTGGGCTCAGATTAAGCAGCTGTCATTAAAAGCATACAGTCAACAAAATCAATATGGGGATATTTACTCACTGAACTGTCTATGTTAGGCTAAGACTGCAAAGAGGTGGTGTAGATGTGCAGTTCTTAAAGGGAATGAGTATGTTGATACGCTTGCAAAAAGGGCCAAACAAAATGAAATAACTTTAATACCACGGGCAGAGGAGAAGGAAATCAAAAGAAATGGACAGGTGGCAGAAAAAGTGGAATGAAGATGAAGACGAAGAACCCGAAATAGGCGTCACAAAATACAAACATCATTCAGTCAGACCGTAGTAGTACATAAAGTAATATAAAGAAAGGAACAGAATGAAATAAATAATTACAACAAGACCAAAATTGGTTAACAAAGATTTACATAGCATTATGTTTGTGCTGGGCAAAAGGATCAGTGAAAAGTGTGGTAACTGTGGAGTTAAAGAAAATGTTGGACACACTTGAGACAACTGAAGAAGAAGAAGAACCCCTACACACATGACTCCAGTAGAGGGCGGTAATGAGCCTCAAAGGGGGAAGCAACAACTGCGGAAAAAGAAACAGAAGAAGAAAAGTAATTGATTTTCATTCACTGTTGTTGGCTGTGTTCAGTCGTTTGCTGTCTGAAAATAAACCAAGCATATAATATGTATTGATTTTTTCATTTTTCAGGTAATGAATGAAGCTACTATTGAGAGTGAATTTGCTTAAACTGTTAAAAATGTTAATTAGCTAGCACTGGTTGCCAGGTAACATTAACTCCAGTTATGTGTGCGTTACGTTACGTTACGTTACGTCACGTTACGTCAAAGGTTGAGAACTCAGTTAACTGTCTAATGGAAAGGGTGCAGATACACAGCGGGTAAAATAAGTATTGAACACGTCACCATTTCTCTCAGTAAATATATTTCTAAAGGTGCTATTGACATGAAATTTCCACCAGATGTCGGTAACAACCCAAGTAATCCATACATATAAAGAAAACCGAACAAATAAGTTCAGAAATTAAGTTATGTGTAATAAAATGGAATGGCACAGGGAAAAAGTATTGAACACATGAAGAAAGGGAGGTGCAAAATAGGCATGGAAAGCCAAGACACCAGCTGAAATCTATCAGTAATTAGAAAGCAATCCTGCCCCTTGTCAGTGCAAATTAATATCAGCTGGTTCAGTCCCAACTGATGGCCTATAAAAAGGTGTCTCATTACCAAGGTGTCACACAAGAAACATCTCATGATGGGTAAAAGCAAAGAGCTCTCTCAAGACCTTTGCAACCTTATTGTTGCAAAATATACTGATGGCATTGGTTACAGAAGGATTTCTAAACTTCTGAATGTTCCGGCCATCATACAAAGAAAAGTAATCCATACGTACAAAGAAAACCAAACAAATAAATTCAGAAATTAAGTTATGTGTAATAAAATGGAATGGCACAGGGAAAAAGTATACTGAAATTTATTTAATACTTCGTACAAAAGCCTTTGTTGGTAATGACAGCTTCAAGACGCCTCCTGTATGGAGAAACTAGTCGCATGCATTGCTCAGGTGTGATTTTGGCCGATTCTTCCACACAAACAGTCTTCAAATCTTGAAGGTTCCGTGGGCCTCTTCTATGAACTCTGATCTTTAGTTCTTTCCATAGATTTTCTATTTGATTCAAGTCAGGTGATTGGCTGGGCCATTCTAGCAGCTTTATTTTCTTTCTCTGAAACCAATTGAGAGTTTCCTTGGCTGTGTGTTTGGGATCATTGTCTTGACAGATTTTTAACCTTAACTGACAAAGTGGAAGAACATCTGCCGTGTTTGTGACAAAGATCTATATCTTTTCCATCTCAGCTCTCTGGGTCTTAAATAATCTCAGTGGATGTAATGTTGGAGGAGTGTTTCTTGTGTAGATATATAAAATATAAGTGCAATATATTGTGCAGACTGCACACTACATTGTTTACATGTTGCTTATATATTTATGCATCTGTTTCTCTACCCCTTATCAACGCAGGCAGTGTGTTGGACCAGGCACTGGAAAGCCTCTTGCATCGCCTTCGAGGTCTGTGTGACAACATGGAACCTGAGACTTTTACAGATCATGAACTGGTTTATCTTCTGAAGGGCCAACAAGGGAACCCTTTCATTCTGCGTGCCCGGCGCTCCCTCTCCCACCCGACATCACCCTGGCACCTACGCTACCTAGGCCAACCTGAAGTGGGAGACAAGAGCCGTCATGCCCTGGTGCGCAACTGTGTTGACGTGGCTGCCTCTCACAGCCTGCCGGAGTTCCTCAATGAGATGGGCTTCCGCATGGACCACGAGTTTGTGGCCAATGGGCACATATTCCGCAAAGGTGCTATGAAAATTGTGGTTAGCAAGCTGTCACGCATCCTGGTACCGGGGAACACGGAGAACACAGAACGTCTGTCACTTTCATACCTGGTGGAGCTGAGTGTGTTGGCTCCCGCCGGCCAGGACACTATGTCAGAGGACATGCGCAGCTTTGCTGAGCAACTTAAACCCTGAAAAGATTGACCCCAGCAAACAGAGACATTGAATGACATCATAAGAGGGTCAAATCTTCTTCAACCCCAATGGACAAACTAGACCTCTTATTCATTACATTACATTACATTACAGTCATTTAGCAGACGCTTTTATCCAAAGCGACTTACAGGAAGTGTATTCAACATAGGTATTCAAGAGAACTACTAGTCACCAGAAGTCATAAGTGCATCTCCTTTTTTAAACAAGCATCTTAAAGCATAAACCAGAGCAAAAGTATAGTGCAGAGGCAAATTACTACGAAAACAATAATTGCAACAGACTAATACAAATATAATAAGTGCTATTCTTTTTTATAATGTTTACATTGAACTGAAATTAAATGCAATTTAACTTTGACTTAACAGTTAAGCTTCTGTTCAATTTGTTATTTGAGCTGGTAATGAATACAGTCATACAAAATATTACTGTATTCCATAATTTGCCACAAAAACGTGGTCACGGTAGTTTTTGACATGGTAACCATTATCACTTTTGCCATCAATTCATACTGCCCAGCTTTGGTTAAACTCATTGCTAGTTTATTTATAATTTTAATTGTACACTGTTTAAAGCATTAGGATGTTCTTCTCCTGCACAATGGAATTGACTATGTTTACAAAAAACAATAGTGAAGTGTTTGGGACTAAATAGAAGAAAAGTAAAAGTGTAAAGCAGTTTAAAAAAATATATATGTCTGTCATATATATTTGTCATAAGAGTAGATCTTTGCAACATGACATTTAGTTCTCAGGGTGGCTGCTGGCCTTTTAATTCTATATACTTCTATAAGTCTATGAAAATGGTGTCATAAGGTGTTAAAGAATGTAGCTGATCATCATATTGATTGCTTTTTAATGTGGGATTGTGAGTTCTGAAAAATTGTTGAATGTGGGGTTATATAGGAGCTGCTATTTTCCGAAGGTATGCAAGCTGAACTACTGTTCTAAATATTTTTAATTTTTATACAATTTAAAATGATATTAATCTGAGAAAAGGAGCAAATCCTTACATTTGAGAAGCACCATTAAATATAAATATATATAATATACCTTAATGATTAACACTTGGTCTACCAACAGGGGTACCTGTCACCTTGCTGCACAGGTGCTTATTTTGCCGCGGACGTGTCACTCTGAAATATGAGGGTGTTTTGTCACAACTATCAGTAGAGTGTGTATAGTACAATCCCCCCTATATGCTGTAAAAATGCTTGCATTTGACGGCTGCCTTACATCCAAATAGTATCAGAAATTGTAGCTGCGTGTGTATTGTGGAAATAAACAGCCAATGGAATTCGTGCAACTGTCACTGTGTGCCCGCCCTGCTGTCAGATTTGGGAGGGGGTGGTGGTGGGATGGAGGGGCGGAATCCCCCCTCCATCGAGTCTCGGGCAAATGCGATTAGATATGATAATGTTAAAGTGTTATATGCCTCTTCACTTTGGATGGAGTGCGGAAGAAGATGATAATTCAATCTGGCCTTTGAAAAAAAAAAAATAAATGTCACTGTTTCCCAAAGCTGCTGACTCTTAGGTTACCGGCAGATACATCAGGGACTGTGACCTGGCAGAGGTGGAGTCATTCACATCTCAATTTTCTTTTTTTATTTGTCGTGTTACTCATTATCATCACCAAAAAGCACTGCACAATTTGTTTTTGGTCTGTCACAAAATATCACCAACTTTGCTATGTGAGCAGTTGATAAGTTTGGCAGGAATACAGCAGAAGCCTGTTGATTGCAAACACAGTTAACATGAATTTACAAGACTTGGCAGTTAGCATTTGAGCCTCAGAGGTGCAGTTGCCTATGTTTGTCTGTGAGTGACGAGCTATATGGATATGGTTATGTTTTGGATGTTGAGTTGTAGCTTTTTTTTTTTTTTTTTTTACTAATCACTTTTTCAACATTTTTTTCACTCCATCAGTGTTTTGATAATGCTATTAAACAAATGGCAAAAAATGCACTTTTATATCAAATATTTTACTGTGAGAAATCAGGAAAGTCAGAGAATCCAGACATGAAGTCAGTTTCTATCAAAACAGAGGGCTGCTTTTTATTTTGATAAACCTATCGATATAATGTGAAGCCTTTCCATTACATGTATTAGACCAATAGGACATCAGCTCAAGTGCTTTTGTCCAACAAGCCACTAGATGGTGACTTGTGCACAATGGTCAACGTTTTCAGTGAGGTTTAGCTGCAGACTTGCAGGTATTATTGTTTATGGCCTTTTGAACCAACGTCAACATTTCAAAATCTATATGTGGCGTCCCATGAAAGTAATGATGCAAACTTCTCGTTGCTGATTTGGATTCTTCTGCAGCTAAAAGCCATTTGCCCTGTCCAAACAGTATGTTGATCACATCTGACCTTTGGCTTTTCTCCAATATATATTGAGTTTTAAATGGTTTGTAGTATACTGTAAAGGCAAGAATTTTACAGTTTTCTATGTTGGCAGTAAATTGGACTATTAAGTAGTAAGGGAATGTAGTTTTAAATTCAAACAGCAGCACAGTAACAAAGACCAACTGTGCTGCAGAATTAAAAACGGTATTCAAAACACAAAGGTTTGGATTTAGTATGTTTTGATGGTCATGTAGCTCGTTAATATCTTTCACTTGCAAAAAAGTACAGTGCAGTTTATACACTGTTCATATTTAGAAACTTGAGACATAGGAACCATCTTTGCACAGTGACAAAAAAAATCATAGTTATTCATGTCAAACTGGTGGAACATTATGTAATTGGTTGTAATTCCCAACTGTAAAGGTCCCATGAAATGGTATTCTCACTTGTTTTGGTGGTTAATATACATATTAACCTCAGGGGCCACCACGACACTTCTCGTGTTCCCTTTTAGAGAGGATGTGGGGGAGACATAAGACAGCAAGCTATCAATGTTATTTTAAACAAAGGGTCAAGAAGTTCTAGGAAAGGAAGGTTAGGTTGAGAGAACATGCAGGAAGGATCAGAAGGCCTTAATGGTTGAAATTTGTTATTTCTACTTTGGTACAGCATTAAGTCACCACTAAAGATGAGCTGTTATATAGGAAGTTCAAGTGGCCATTTCATGGGATCTTATAAGAGGTTGGAGATCAGAGGTTAACAAAAGACGAGGTGTTTCACTTTTACAAACTGTGCTGGTGACTTTTTGTCCTTGTGGATTTTAGTCATATTACGGCTTCTATAAATCGTGGCTGTACCTGGACTGTGGTCCTGCCTCCTGCTATGGCCCTGCTGACACCAACTGCTACCACCATTATTATTACTAGTCACATTACTATTACTATTACCTGTACCATTACGCATATTAGCTTTGCTTCCACCCTGAAGCCCTTTTTGCTTTTTCGCCTTGCAGGTTTCCATGAATCGTTGTGGTACCTGGACCGTGGTCGTGCCTCCTGCTGTGACCCGGCTAACACCCACTGCTACTTCGATTATTATTATTAGTCACATTACTATTACTATTCCCTATTTCATAATTATAATTCTACAGAGGATGTCGCATGTGTACAGATTGTAAAGCCCTCTGAGGCAAATTTGTAATTTGTGATTCTGGGCTATACAAAATAAACTGAATTGAACTGTAAATAAAAAATGAATTACTTTTGACTCAAAACTCTCTGCAGTGAATTCAGCTGTGATTAAATAATGTTGATTGCATCTGTATTCCCTAAAAGGTCTTCTAAAGGCACGTAATCCAATGGCCTCCAAGCAATTAAACTGGGAGGACAGACCTCCAACACTTTATTCTGGAGGTATTTATTGATCAGATACCTCGGTACCAAAGTACAAATTAGTTAATAAGGTAAAGGCAAAAAGTAAATCTTTACACAGAGGCAGTGAACTTTGTTTTAAGGACAGTTCATCCAAATAAAAAACTGAACTTTATTCATTCGATCAGTATGGTGAAAGTTTGTGCTACTTTTTTATGAACACGAGAAAATGCTCAGCTAAACCTTTTGGTGCTTTGATCTGGTCCTAACAATCAACCATTACAAAAACAGACCCACAAAATATATCATGGTGGATAGTGCATTTACCGGTACAAATAAAGAAATTATTTCAGACTGATTTGGTGCACAAATGTTCTTATCCCCCCCACATATTAAGTGCAAAACTATCTCTTTAAAAACTGTTCCAGTGTGAGAAGATTATTCTAAAATACAAACAACTTTATTTTCATCAAGTAATTTCTCCCCCAAAAATGAGCAGCTACTACTCTCTTCATTAATATCCGTTAGTGATTTTATATTAGTGTTAAGATTTAGTAAAATATGAATACCTATGTTGAATACACTTCCTGTAAGTCGCTTTGGATAAAAGCGTCTGCTAAATGACTGTAATGTAATGTAATGTAATGTATGTGAAATGAGCATTTACACTTGTGGGTCTACAGGTTTGATCTTGATGTAGATGCCATTGAGTGAGCGAAGCACCACTCTAGGTATTAACTTGGGTTTCTGAGTCGGGTCCTCTAACAGATGGTATCTCTTCAGTGTCAGGGCCGTCGCCACTTTCAGCTCATTCATGGCAAAGTTCTGACCAATGCAGTTTCTGAGCGGGGAAAACAGAAACAATATGAGGAATATGATGATAAATTAAATTCTTAAAGGCAACATGATAAGAGGAAAGCAACATGTCATGACTAGTGAATTTAAAGTAAAATAAAAAAACAAGGGTTGTTTTATGGTTAAGGAAATCAAATCAACAGTCAACACCAAATAATTCTCATTATTTTTGAATATGGGTTTACATAACATTAGAATAGGGTGGTCAAAAATATATATTTGATTTATTTTGTTTGCTAAGACATATGTTTTCACAGTTGTTTTAATAGATCCATTGCTAAATGAAGTGATACTTGCAATGTGTGCAACTGGTGAATTATAATCTTTAACTAGCAACAAGCGTTTCCAAATAGTTTCTTGCTGCAGGGCAATGTATTGTAAAGTGTTTATTTAATGTTGCCTATAAATCCATGTTCAGTCATCCAGTGCATTTTTTTCTCTGCTGGTAGCAAGAGTTGTTAACTTAACTCCAAATATTTGCATAAGGTGTTTCCTTTTTGGGTTTGTGCATTGTTTTGAATTATATCGTTCCAAGGTCACACTGTTGTTTGCTGTAACAGTTTATATTGTGTTGGTTAAAAGGGAGGCTGACAAAGGTTACACATTCACATACTGCAGACTGATAAGATAGATAAATGATTAGACAGAGAGTGGCTGCAGCCCTAGTTCATAGTTTTCCAATTATGAATGATCAGATAAAGAAATACCTTGGCCCCGCTGAGAACGGCACGAATGAATGTGGGGACCTCCTGGAGACATTCTCCGGTAGAAAACGCAGTGGGTCAAAGACCTGTGTCGACAAAAAACACTCACCAGTGTGGCATAAATCATACATTTGTCTTCGTTTTTTACCCTGAAAATATTACGAGTTTAAGCCCACTCACACCTCTAATACAGTGAGAGAATACAGAGTGGCAGGTCTTCTGTAACCAAGTCACTGTAGAGTTTGCATTGCACAATTGTGAACCAATTTGATTAATGTCACTTTTTATGTAGAAGCAGGGTGTTGGACCACCACAGCAAAGAGGAACCATAAGTCTACTTGTCATTGATTCGATGTACACCATGCAGTGAGTCGGCACAGGTGAGCTTCCACTTAACAAAGATTTGCTCAGGATGATAGACTTGACTTACATCAGGGTTTTCCCAGACAGCTGCATTCCTGTGAATTCCATACACGCTTGCTCCAATATTACAACCTACAATGACAAAAAAAAAAGTGTTTTTGGGATTGTGAAGAGACTGTAAAAAAAAAGGTGTATTAAAACAATTAGACTAGCATTTCATATATTAGTGTGAGGCACACTTTTTTTTAACCTACTACAACCATTTAGAGGGCAATAGGTTCATAATTGAAAACCCATGTGAGATAAAACCAATATAAGTTAATATATTTTTCCATTGAAGTAAAAGTTATGATGTACTCATAACGTAAGAGAATGCTGCTTTATCTATGTGACCTTTCCAAAAACAGTAACAACAAACCTTTTGGCAAAGTCCTTCCATCGAAAAAGGTCATGGGTTTGGTGGTGGTTCGGGATACAACTGGTACAGGAGGGTAAAGGCGGAGGGATTCTTTGATGCACATTGTAGTGTATGGAAGTTTATTGAGATCTTCCCTAAAAATACGATGGACATGCATTAGTCTTCAATATTCTGAACACAAAAAAAGTGACAGCCTCAAGCTCACCTAATCCAGCTGTTGTGAGTCTAACTGGCCCTGACTTGCATTGCATACGGCAAGGTTGTCAACAATGTAAGCTTACCACGCAGTGGTGTCCTTTCCATCCAGAGCTTTAATGATCTCTTCCCTGCAAAGCTTCTGGTGTTCTGGGTGGCAGGCCAGAGAGTAGAGGGTGAAAGACAAGCCACTGGCTGTGGTGTCATGGCCCGCAAACATGAAGGTGTCCACCTCGGCTCGTAAATCTTCATCTGACAGACCCTGCTGGTTTTCATCCTGAAGGTGTGATAATGGACAGAAAAATCAAAAAAGAATGAGAAATAAGCATGCTGCCTGTGAATGTGCCACTTCCTCTCCAAAACTGAATACTTTCTATGTAAAGAACTTTTAAAAAACAATTACTGTACTTGAAACCATAATAAAAGAACAAATATAAAACAACGATGAAGGATAATGGCAGTCAGGTGAGTGCTGAGTTGTGGAAGTCCCAGAGACAGGTGACAACCGACATTTCACCAGTTCAAAGGTAAAGCACATTAGTGTTTTTGGACAGAGGAGATTTAACATCTTTTTTTTGGGCGGGAAACAGCAATGATACAGCATGTATCAAGCTGGTGGAGCACTACATAAATCATAAGGCAAGACAGACACCTGAAGCTCAGGGATGTTTAGAGCAAGCAGAAGCTTTGTCTCATTTATTTAAAAAAAAGAGTTTTGACTTCATGTCAAATTCATTCATTGATAAAACCCAGGACCCCCACTGACCACCTGACTCAGACACAAACATCCCCAGGACAATTTCCCACAGTTACACAGCCCTGCACATCTTTTCTTTTCTTTATTAATATAAACGTTGTCACTTTAATTGTATCCTTTTTTTAATGTAATCTTATTTGTATATTTCTTACCATATTTTATTGTACATTTTCATATTTCTATTTTTAAAGTATGTCTTATACTTGCACTGTCTGATGTTTATTCTTACGCACAAATATACATAGCATACTCTTGCAAAGAGAAGGATGTCCAGAAAGTCCAAGTATCTCTTGGTCTTTATGCGATCCAGTTCATTCTCCTCCTTTAGTGCTTCTTTCCTCTTTCTTATGACTTCCTCTTCAAATGACAAGACAATAATGAGCATTTGCAAACTAACTCGCAGGTAAAAACGTTTAAAATAATCGACCGTATACCAAAAGCTTACTGTGGGCTTTGCTATAAACATATTGATCAAATCCAGTACGATTGATATTTGGCAACTGACTGGCAAATGTGTGAAGATCTTACCTGTATGTCTGTGAGCCACCCTGCATGCTTTTCTAAATCTGAAACCATGTGGGCTGAGGTAGAAAATGAGATCATTGTGGTATGGAATAGTCTGGATCCGCAGGTTAATGATGTGACTGAGCTCATACACTGCTTTGATGTATGCATTTGTTCCACTGGAATGACAATGTAGGCAATGATTAAAAGCTGAATTTCTTGGATTCATGATTCAGACAGCTGAAGCAGTAAACAATTGGAGATCCTAGACCAGAACTTGTGAATGGCGTGAAAAGGTTCGTTATGGATTTACCTCTCGGTCTGACAGTTGCTGTTGTCGCTGAAGGCACACTTCAAAATGCTGTCCAGTGTCATAAGGCTCACGTGTTCAAACAATTCAAAGGACTCATTGCTGTTTGCATATCTTTCCCATTTGTCCTGGCAATAGTGAGAGAGCAGGTGTGAGATCTCTGCAGGAGACGGAAAAAACTCCAACACACTCATTGACTCAACCAACACACAAGTCGTCTAGATTTTCTAAACATACACCATTATGGTCTTTGTTTACTTATTATGAAATGTGAATTACATAACTCAACCGTCATTTACATACCAGCATAGTTTTAGTAGAGTCTGACATCAGATTTACATATGGTTTTAAAACATCATAATGGAAACCTGGATTCAAGAACCTTCTGTGTCGGAACCACTTCTGACCTTTTGACACTAATAAACCTTCCCCTAAAGACAGAGACAGAAAGTATGTGTGTCAGTGAGTAAATCGGCTTATCAAACAACTCTGTTATGAGATAAAATATGCAGCAGGTGAAGGGCAAAGCAGTCTTACCCATCCAAGATTCAACAAAATAATATACAAAACTATCTTTTGGCTCTGTTGGGAGACAAACAAATTCTGTTACATTGACCTTGGGCGGTAAAAACATGTCGCCAATGTCCCTGTGGGAGATTATAAAAAGCACTAAATTCACAACACTTTTCTCGTGGTGTATTACATCAGTGAAGATTTAAAAAAAGAAAAGGCTCAACCACCTGTTGATGTCAATAGCGTTTTCACATAATCTGGATGGTGAATGTTGAGGTAACAAATAAATGGACCAAACCACACTGGGAAAGCATAAGGGTACTGCCGTCCCCATTCCACCAGCTTGTCCAAGTCTTTCCCTTGTTGTTTAAACTGAAAGAAAAATGTACACATATAGGAAGCTTAACCAACCCTGTCTGTCCTTTAGCCTAGGGAGGACAGTTGGTTCGCCTGAACTCTAATGTGCAGAATTCAACAAAAAGTAGCAAAACCACAAGATCAAAGAATACTCAACTACAAGTTTTAGTCTTGCAATCAAAATGTTAACTTAAAAAAAGTCCTCAATGCATTAACAAAAAATCTAAAGTAAAAGTAATCTTTATAAATGGTTCTTTAAAAAAGTTGTGTGTATAATAAATACTTTTAAACCCATATTTGAACTTTAAAAAGTATGCTTTATTAGAAAGTGTTATCCAGCAATTAAATGTTGAAGCTGTTCCAAGTGAAGTGAATTTGAGCTATATCTTATATGCTTTCTTTAAAAAAGAAAAATAATTATTTTACAGCTTGCATGTTTTTCATGTACTTTACTATTTTTTTAAATCAGGGACAACACCCATTATTATTAAATAAATAAATATATAATATACCGAATAGCATATGAATGTGTTTAATTTAGCCAAAAGGAATACAATTATATTATAATTATATTTATATAGCGGAGTAAAAAGTACCCTTCCATGTCTTTCACTGGAATGTGGTGGAGTGGACGTGTAAATATAAATACTGACACATAAATGTTACTCAAACTGTCCTACAAATTGCACAAATGTACTTGTATTATTTGTTTAAACTGTATAGCTTTGTTTTGAAGGGGCTATAAGGCTGTAAGACATCATTTATAATAACAGTACTTGTATAAAACAGTTACAAACAGTTGCAAGTGGCTGAATTACCTCCTTCACGTGTCCGAAAAGAAAGTGCGCAGGTGGACCCGGAAAAGCTTCAATGTTCCGAAGCGCGTATCTTCTTTGGGCGAACAAGGGCGTTAGTTTATAGACGACGGCGACGAGACAAAGTAGCGCAAACAAGTGATGCATTTGAGGCCAGCCAAACTGAAATGTCGCAATAGCTGCAGCTGACTCCATTCTGTCTGAGCCTGAGCCTCGCTGCAGGACAATATGACAGAAATGTGCGCAACAAACTCTCAAGTAGCCCACTGTAGTGTGACGTCATGGCCGGTGGTGGAGAAGAATGGACCGAGGCTGTCTCTCAAATGATGACTTCAAGTGCTGACAGAAATATCGGATTTTTGAACATAGAAGAATATGAGGAGAAATTAATCTTTAATATTCTTTTTTTTTTTTTTGATCAAAGCTGTTTTAGTGAGTTGTTAATTATACTTTATGGTCATTTTTGAGGTTCGTAGTGCTGTTGAGATGTGTCCACATCAAGAAATTAACTGTAAAGAGCTCCTGAACGAATGATGCCACACTATTTGAAGAGCCCTATGCAGTAGTTAGTTTGTTTTGCTCATGCTGCTCACATCTGATTCATACTGTTCATGTCATGTAAACTTTTCCATTGTTACTCTTTCCAGAGACTGTGCTTGTTATCAGTGTCTGCTCTGTGTTAACCTAAATACTCTCTGAGTAATCTAATAAACCCCCAGCACTGCTACTGCAGACCTATATCTTATTGAAGTAAAGTAAGATCACTGAAATAAACCAAAGTTAAGTTTAAGCTTGGCAGATTAGTCAATTATATTGACAGCTTTATACGTTTGTTTTACTCAAATATATATAAACATGATTTCAGATGTATAAACAGGAAGTAACATGGTTTGAGACCTTTTATTATTAGAAATGATAAATTATCAACATCTATGCTAATGCAAAAAAAAAAAAGGGAAATAAATGCAAACATCTTGAGAAAAGTAGTGTGGATGAAGGCCACCACAGATTTCCTTTGCTTTGGCTGTTGGACCACTTCCTATGTGTCACTGTGAATTTAGTCGTCTTGCTCATTCTAAAACCTTCTGTTGCGATGCAGAGTCTCTGATCTGTGCTTTGATGAGCAGCAGAAGTGTAGTCGCTGAGCGGGTGTCTCATCACTTCAGTATTGTCTTTATCTTACAAGAGAACAAGATGCAAAAAGGCTTTGTTTTTCTACTTATTATTTGGAACTCATCCCCCTTTACCTCAGAAAACAGTAAGTGTTACGCTCCCTTGGTGGCTCGGAGTAGAAGGACGTAACATAATGCACCAGGTTGAGCAAGTGAGGGTGTAGTCACACAAAACCAGGACCCAATATGAATTCAAGAAAGTATTGATTTACAGAAAAGCAACACAGGGATCAAAGAGGACTGTCAGTGGCACCAATGAAAAGAACATAAATAAATCCACCCCCATTGACAGGTGCCAAGCACCCAAAAGTACAGCGGGTGGTGCTCACTCTAATCTGGGGTTTTAACAAAAGGTAAACCTACGTGCATGTAATATGTATACCCAGGGTATCTTACCTATCCTCGTTTGTCCCTGTGCGCACAACAAAGAATTAACACAAGTGTCATGTAAATATTACATTCATATGTATAAATGCACACATACAAATATCGAGCACAGTATATTTTGTTCATGCTCTCACATCACACTATCACTGTGCACATTGCGGTAAATGTTATGAGTTCTCTTTGAAGGTCAAATACTCCGGTCAGGGCGTTCTAGTGCCTGGCCGTACGATGGAAAAGGAACAGAGACACATAAAGAAGGATGAGCTCATGCTGCAGAGAAACCAGATCAAAGAAACCCGGTTTCACTCACTGATAAGGCCCTCAGAAAGTCTAAACCAAGAGCCGCCTTCCTTTATTAGGGACCTATCATATTCAACTCATAAAAGTCTATATAACATGATGCGCACTCTGTTTAAGCGCCTTTTAGTTGCTGAACTTCTCAGTACTGCTAGGCCCGTGCACGTATAACTGCTGGGCGATATACCCTGTTATCCTTCAATAAATGTCACATTTGTTTTAAGATGAATCCGGTGTAGAAGTCTCTCTTGTTTTCCACTCAACACAAGACAAAACAAAAGTAGGCTGCTAAAGTAAATGGTTTTAACAAAGGTGTTTTAACTAAAGGTTCATCAATGAACCAGCAAAACCAAGCAAAACCAACCACAGCTCAACCAGAGCTCTGCCACAGCTCAACCCAAAAAGCAACAACCTTCTCTAACACAAATGGGGGCTATTTAAAGGGGAATGGCTGAGAGGAGATCTGGAACAGGTGTGGTGATGATCAATGATTGGAACCAGGTGCGCACATCTGAGAAGGAGGAGAATGAACAACAACACAAACCAACAACACAAAACAGAACACAATACATGTAGGCCTACTACATGTATACATACAAGACACTGTACGTAACACTCCCCCCCATAAAGAGTCAGCCCATGGCTGACGATACCTCAAACCATCCCCATAACACCAACAAGAATAATAAACACCGCCAGTAACCACTTACCAACAAGAATTAAACACGAGGAAGAGCGTCCGCAAATACATTCTCTGTGCCCTTTTTGTGGCGGATTACCAGGTTATAACTCTGAATCATCAGAGACCAACGCATTAGTCGCTGGTTGTGGTTGTCCTGAAAAACGAGCACTCATTGAAGTACCTGGAATGGGCAGTAACACTAAAACCAGGTCACCTGGTTGTAGAGAACGTGGAAGTGCTTTTTTTAATCAAACTGCCGCTTCATACCGTGTTGTGAGACTCTCCCTAGCGATACTGCAAGCCTCGTGCAGTCGTTCTCGAAAGCGACTCGCGTAGGACAGACAGCACGTGTCGCTGGGTGGGCGAACTCTGGCCCATTAGCTGATCCTTCCACCAAATACCAGCTCTGCTGGACTAAAACCTAGTGACTCTTGCACTATTTCTCTAACTGCAAATAGAGCCAAAGGAACGCCTTCATCCCATTCCCTACCGCTCTTGTTGAGTGGAAAACAAGAGACTTCTACACCGGATTCATCTTAAAACAAATGTGACATTTATTGAAGGATAACAGGAGTATATCGCCCAGCAGTTATACGTGCACGGGCCTAGCAGTACTGAGAAGTTCAGCAACTAAAAGGCGCTTAAACAGAGTGCGCATCATGTTATATAGACTTTTATGAGTTGAATATGATAGGTCCCTAATAAAGGAAGGCGGCTCTTGGTTTAGACTTTCTGAGGGCCTTATCAGTGAGTGAAACTGGGTTTCTTTGATCTGGTTTCTCTGCAGCATGAGCTCATCCTTCTTTATGTGTCTCTGTTCCTTTTCCATCGTACGGCCAGGCACTAGAACGCCCTGACCGGAGTATTTGACCTTCAAAGAGAACTCATAACATTTACCGCAATGTGCACAGTGATAGTGTGATGTGAGAGCATGAACAAAATATACTGTGCTCGATATTTGTATGTGTGCATTTATACATATGAATGTAATATTTACATGACACTCTCCATAATGTATTTGCGCAACACTGACTTAAACGTCTGATGCCATCTTTCGAGTCCCCCTGCGACTCCGGGTGATAAGCACGAGAGATCCTGTGTGATGTCGACAGTGACGTTAACACCTGTTCACATATTCCAGAAAGGAAGTTGGTACCTTGATCGGTTTGCACGATCTTAGGGAGGCCGAAAGTAGAAAAGAACTTGATCAGGGCCCTTACTGCTGACTGAGGTGTTATTCTCCTAAGAGGGATAGCTTCAGGGTACCGGGTAGCTACGCACATGAGTGTTAAGAGGAACTGGTTGCCGGATTTCGTTTTTGGCAGAGGGCCAACACAATCAACCAATACGTGTTCAAACGGTTCCCCTATAGCCGGGACCGGCTTAATAACCTGATTAGGCTTCCCCGTGATCTGACATACATGACACGTACGGCAAAACAGACACATCTCGCTTCAAACCTGGCCAGAAGAAATGTCGCAACACTCGGTCATAGGCAGGGGCGCCGAAAAGGGGGGTAAAGGAGACGGATTCTAGGGGCCCATGATGGAGGGGGCCCAGAGAGGCCCCTAATGATGATGAAATTATAATACAGAAAAAATAATGACACTAAGTTATTAACTAACATATAATCACACATGTTTTATTTTCCATGTCCTGGTAACAATTCCTTTATTTGTTTTGGAAGCATCAACCCCTGCAGGGCCCCCCTTCCCCCCTCTATTTACGTAAAATGGTTCAGTCCGACTGGATCAGCTGCAGCCGGTAGCGCACCGGCGATTTGTCACAGACAGCGCGCCACAGCGGGCAAAGCGGAGGAGACAGCAGTATGCCTCAAAAATCAGGCAGCCAAAAAAGAAAGGAAAATAAATTAAGAGAGGAGAAGGAGTTGAAGGGTCGACAATATGTCACCCAGTATTTCCAAAAAATTCTTCTGGGTTTCTTGTTCTTCTTTCACAAATATGGTAATGATAGTCAAAAATACCATTAAAATGCATAATTGTATGTAAAATAGCATCAAAAAATTTTGCCGCTGTGTTGGGGGCCCTGTAAAGATTCTTTTCATGGGGCCCAAAATCCCTAGCGGCGCCCCTGGTCATAGGTTTTGGTAATACCTAGATGACCAGACCAGAGATGGTCATGAGCCAGGGATAAAAACGGACTGTCGGTATTGCGTAGGCACAACGATTTGAAACACATTACTCCACTCATTATCAAAATTAGCGCGAGATTTCCACCTCCGCATCAGGAGATCATTTCCCACATAATAAGCCATTTCTTTATTTTTAGCGCTCTCTGGAGCAAGAGCCGCAGTAAAACACTTGGCTAAAGTAACGTCCTCCTTCTGAGCAGCAATAAGACGACTACGAACCACAGGTAACCTAGTGGTCTCTGGTGGGAGTATCGCACTGAACCTGAAGCTGGACACTCAGCAGTAGACTGAGTAAACAGGTGGTAAAGCAGTCTGGCCAGTCAACTCAGTCGCGAACAAGGTATCCGACAAATCAACTGCTTCACCCAAACTACGTGTTTGAGCACGGGTTGGATGGATGGATGGATGACCGCACACACTGGGAACACTTCAGGGAAGTCCTGAGCCAACACATCTGGCTGCAAAATCTCAGGTCGTTCTAGAACAGGGGTCTCAAACTCGCGGCCCGCGGGCCAATTGCGGCCCGCTAGACGATATTTTGTGGCCCCCACCTTAATATGAAAGTTTAATGTTAGTGCGGCCCGCGAGTTTTATATGAATGGCACTTTACAGTGTTGTGTGCGGAGCTGAACGAACCTACCAATCACGGTGGGGTATATGGCTCTCGGGGCGGGACATCGACCGGGCTGGATGCAAGCAGAGAAACATTCTCAATGAGTGACAGTGACAGCAGCGTTGCCATGGAGAGTTTCATTCCGTGCCTGGCTGGCTGCCTCGTTTCTATGAGGCAAACGCGGACATTCGTCCCAGCGCGCTGCGTTCACAACACCTCCAAAAAAAAAGTTTTTTAAGTTGCTGCCCAGCGGGACATTATACGTATATATGTCTCTCTCTGACAAAATAAATCAAAGTGATGCGTACGCGGCGAGATAAAAGAAAAGTAAGAAAATAATGTAGCCTAATGTGGTCTGCAGTCACATACCGACACCTGTCCGTCGGCAATAACAGTCCCGATAAAGCAGAAGAGCTGCTGAGTTTGTGTCCAATGCAGCCACCACAGATGGATATATTCCAGGAGCTGTGCGAACAGACTGGTGGGCATTACCACGGATGGAGCCCCGTCTATGACCGACTGGTAGCGCTGGTTCAAAGACAGTTAGAGGAAAATGCAGATCCAGCAGTCGTTCTGCACTGCATCGTACACCAACAGGCACTGTGCAGCATGTCATGTCTGCTGTCCTGAGATGTATCAGTTACATCAGGTCCAGGAGTTTACAGCACCGCCAGTTCAGGGCCTTTTTACAACATATGGTGATGTACTTTACTTTAGTAAAAGTACATCATTTAGTAGTGCCCTGAAGATCCGTATAGCCAACCGGTGACTATACTCAGCATCTCTCTCTTTCTCCTGCGCCTCAATCTGCAAACGCGCTAAGCGTAGCCTATGGCGGGCATCATCGCTTACCCTAGGACAGGAAAACGGAGAAAATCGGGAACAGTACGAGGAGGCTTAAGCTCCAAATTAGAGGCCCCATCTGAAGGAACTGTTGTCCTTCTCTGCGCTAGAAGACAAGGAAGGGGTTGGAATATCAGGCTCACTAGCAGTCGCACTGCTGCCCGTACTAAGCACTTTATTGTGTACTAACATACGCACCACAGCTTCTTTCAGTTCGGCTTTTCTCAGACTAGTTGAAACTGCCAATTCAAAGTGTGCCGCAATGGCATACAAATCCTTTTTTTATAGCGGTCAATCTGCTCCACAGAAGGATCACTAAGAAAACCCTCAATATCAAAAGTGCTCATGATTTCTCAAACAGCCTCAAGCCAAACCTCAACCAACCTAACCAATACTACCAGCCTACTTGACGTGTGCACTGCACACCAACACTCACCAAACCCGGTGCTTAAAAGGATCAAAGATCCCGGACGAGCCCCCAATTTATGTTACGCCCCCTTGGTGGCTCGGAGTAGAAGGACGTAACATAATGCACCAGGTTGAGCAAGTGAGGGTGTAGTCACACAAAACCAGGACCCAATATGAATTCAAGAAAGTATTGATTTACAGAAAAGCAACACAGGGATCAAAGAGGACTGTCAGTGGCACCAATGAAAAGAACATAAATAAACCCACCCCCATTGACAGGTGCCAAGCACCCAAAAGTACAGCGGGTGGTGCTCACTCTAATCTGGGGTTTTAACAAAAGGTAAACCTACGTGCATGTAATATGTATACCCAGGGTATCTTACCTATCCTCGTTTGTCCCTGTGCGCACAACAAAGAATTAACACAAGACAAAACAAAAGTAGGCTGCTAAAGTAAATGGTTTTAACAAAGGTGTTTTAACTAAAGGTTCATCAATGAACCAGCAAAACCAAGCAAAACCAACCACAGCTCAACCCAAAAAGCAACAACCTTCTCTAACACAAATGGGGCTATTTAAAGGGGAATGGCTGATAGGAGATCTGGAACAGGTGTGGTGATGATCAATGATTGGAACCAGGTGCGCACATCTGAGAAGGAGGAGAATGAAAACAGTGGGAGGAGACAGAACAACAACACAAACCAACAACACAAAACAGAACACAATACATGTAGGCCTACTACATGTATACATACAAGACACTGTATGTAACAGTAAGTAACTGACTAAATCATTCATATTACACTGTATTTAGAATGCATTTTGGGAAGTTAGTGTTTTCAATAAAATATTCATATTTTACATAATTCAAGATACTAGTAGTGTGTAACAGAAAACTTGTATTTTGGCAGCCACAAATCACCTTCTATTCTCGCTGGGATGTCAAGCTGTGATACCTTGTCAACATAACAGAAGTGATTCAAAATCTTTCAAATGGTATTACAAGAAAGGTGAAAATAGCAGCTCAAGCACGATTTATTTTCAAGATAAGACAGGAGTAGAGACCCACGAGTCGCTCTTTCGCTCCAGAATGAAGGTGCCAAGCAATGGTTCCTTGATCATTGATAACTTCGCAGAGGATGATCAAGGCCTTTACTGGTGTGAAAATTGTTTTCAAGACAACTGTGGGAATAAACAGCCCACAATCATCAGCGTGAAGAAAGGTCAGAACTTTTTAGATTGTCATCATTTCATCTCTTAAATGTGGATTAAAGTACACAACTGCTTTTATTTAATTGCTTCATTCACGTAAACAATATCTTCTTTATTTTCAGAAATTCAGAAAGAAACTCATAAGACAGTCTACGTTACGGCAGGCATCAGTTTTACTCATGCATGTCCAGGCGATTTTATTAACTTAAAATGGACATTTGAACCAAGTAACACAACTGCTCTCAGGAACTCTGAACGAGGACCAGAAACAGACTTTGTGATTCACAACAAGTCTATACACATTGTAAATGTCAAAGGAGCAGATGCTGGGAAATATACCTGCTGGAAAAGTGAATGTGCTGGACACAAGCAGAAGCTACTCACTATCAACTTGTGTGTACTAACAGGTGAGCAAATAACACACACATACAATGTCTTATGTTAAAATGAAATGGTTTAACCCAGGATCTTTTTTTTTTGCCGATTTACAGTACACAAGAGTGATGTTTCATCTGTTTCTTGTGCTGTGAGATGTGACATGGAATTGAGTAACATCAAGGCAAACAGCACAGTAAATGTGGAGACCGGCACAGGGACGATATCCATGCCTGTGGATCCAAATGGGTCTTTAAATTGCAGTGCAAAGCAGATGTTTGATGGACACACTACAGTTAACAGCACTCATGGGCCATCAAACGGTTTCAACAAATCAACAGGTGGGTGTTTTTCTGTATCTCTCTTTAAGTAGTTCATGGCATGAATCAAATTAATTTCAGTTCTTATTTTTTTTGTTTTACAAACTTACAGAGCCTGGATATCTGATGGCAGTTATTTATGGAACATCAGCAGTCCTTACATCTCTTATTTTAATGGCACTTTTAATTTGCGACGGACAAAAAATGCTGGCAGGTACAGTATGCAGCTCTTTGTCTTATTGAATTTCCTCTTCATTGTTTCTGTGGTAAGCTGCATTTAAAGACGCGTAGCCTTTTGACATACTTTTGACCTGTTTCTGATTTATCTCTTCATAGCATTTCCTGTTGACTTTTGTTGCAGTGGCTTGAATGGCAGGGTAAGTGTTTATGATGATGATAATGTTGATTCCATAACCTAAGACTATTTACCATCCAGCAATGAAAATAAATTTCTTACTTCTCATTGCAGGTGGAAGAGGAGACGTCGGTGGTTTATTCATCAATTGTCTTTAGGAGACCTGCCAGGACAACAAACAATCAAATGACTTACTTGGACAGCAGTTGTGTGTATCGTAAAATATAAGTAGAAAGAACCAAACGGAATTTCGTTGTTCACTACAATGACAATAAAAACCTCTTTTATCTTTATCTTCAAAAAAAAGTCCCAAATGATGTTGTTCCATAAATGCCACTGTTTAAATGATAGCTTCCTGTATGTCATGAGAAAAAATAGTTCGTGGCTTCACATGTGCGGTTGTGAGGGGAAATTTTGAAGCATTGGGTGACCTATTTTGATTGGGAAGTTTCCTTACTTATTGAATTGATCCAAGCGGCAGCCATGATGAGAGCTGATTAAATTCTCTAATACACGATGTAAAGAAATAATTTATTAGTGTCTTTTCATTTCTTCAACCACAGAAACACCCTTTTCATAACTCCTTGTGACAACATGACTTACAATTCAGCTGTTCCAAGCAAAAATATTTATACTAGTCTGCAGAACCTTTGGTTTGATACTTATAAAAAATATATATATATTATATATTATACGTGTGTCTTCAGTTACTGTAGCTACTGTGCATTCACTGGAAACTATACATTTATGCATGTTCTGTATGTAAGTACATTTTATGAGTATTGTACTTTACTTGAGATAGTCAACCATTTTACTCCACTACAATTATTTGACAGCTATAGTTACCTTGCAAAAAATAACTGGATTATAGATTACTCGGCTACACAAAGTAAATCTAGCCTAGCTAAAATCATCTCCATCGTGATCAACTACAAGTATAGCAGTTTGTATGATAAACAGTAACCAGCATCAATAATAATAAAATAATGATATATATATATATATATACACACACATAAATGCACATTTTGTATCTAATTCTGCACTTTTGGGAAGTATTTTGTTTGCAGCGCTTTTACTTGGAATAGTAATTAAGTACTTTTGCAACATGATATTGTAACCTTTACTTAAGTATCTAAGTAGTTCTTCCATCATTGCTTACACGTTAGTGCATCTTAATGAGAATCCAAAGATAGGCCTTTACATTGAAAGTGACACTCACGCACAAGTGAATCATAAGAATGTGTATTTTAATACTGAACTACAGTTTAGTGATAGTAATTTTTATTTACCACTTGCATTTTTTTGTATGCAGCAGTTTTACTTTGAATTAGCTATTTTAAACTAGCATTACTTCACTTCCTCCATCACTTATAGGAATATAACCGTGGTCTACTCTGGTACAGAGGTGAAAGCAGATAACTATTCTGCGATTGAACAAGAAATGGAGAGAGAATGAAGTGGGTTTTGAAACAAGTGCCTACCTTAGGGAAAGTTATATCAGTAATCTTAAATCTTCACAGATACTTCTACGAGGTCAGACCTGATAAGATGGTTGTTGGCTCGGATTAAATAGCTATCGTAAAGATCATACAGTCAACAATATCTATATGAGAATATTTACTCATTAAAGTGTCAATGTTTGCTAAAACTGCAAGAGGTGTTGTAGATGTTCAGTTCTAAAGGCAATGAGTATGCTGATAAGGTTGCAAAAAGGGCCAAATCAAAAGATATAACTGTTTCAATAACATGTGCAGATGAGAAAGAAATCAGTGATTAAAAGAAAAGAAATGGACAGGTGGCAGAAAAAGTAGAATGAAGATGAAGACGAAGAACCCGAAATAGGTGTCACAAAATACAAACATCATTCAGTCAGACCGTAGTAGTACATAAAGTAATATAAAGAAAGGAACAGAAGAAAGGAAATAATCACAGCAAGACTAAAATTGGTTCATCACAGGTATATATAGCACTATGTTTGTGCTGGGAAAAAGGATCAGTGAAAAGTGTGGTAACTGTGGAGTTAAAGAAAATGTTGAACATACTTCTGCGTCTACTCTGCCACAAAAACCAACTGAAGAAGAAGAAGAACTCTACACACATGACTCCTTTAGATGGCGGTAATGAGCCTCAAAGTTGGATGCAACAACTGCGGAAAAAGAAACAGAAGAAGAAAAGTAAGATGAAGCTCATGACTGAATGATGCCACAATATTTTAA
>NW_026553644.1:0-648 GCF_027596085.1 Anoplopoma fimbria | reverse complement strand
CTTGACCTCCTGACCCGTCGGCTTTCCCGTCCCGGCTGGGCCGCAGCGTCCACCTGCTCCTGTTCCCGCCTTGCCGCCAGAGCCCCAGTCTCCAGAGCCCCAGTCTCTCCAGAGCCCCAGTCTCCAGAGCCCCAGTCTCCAGAGCCCTCGCCCGACCTCCAGAGAAGATCCGCCCACCTTGTTATGCATCAATAAACTTCCAGCACTCAGCTGTCAGCATGTTTCTGAATGCCATTTCCTTCCAATGTTATATTTCGACTCTATGAAAGCAACACTTGCAAAGATTTAATAACAAATGTCAAGGTTTCATACAAATGTTCTGGTATGTCCTCACTGTCCATTTGATTTCCCAGCTGTGCAGCTGTTTGGTAACTGTGAGGCACAAAACTGTGAGAGTAATTACATTAAATTAAAATAAAAGCAATTAAAAGCACGACGCTAACCTTGCTGCAAAAAAAGTTTATTATATAAAATGATTAAAGAGGAAGATTTTCAAAGTGCAAATAAAATAAAAAACATACAGTATCAATGAGTATTTAAAATACAAACAAAGACAAAGGGAAGTTTAATATATGAAAAGTAATATGTGTCTTTTCATGGACCTGGAGAAAAAAAATAGACACAGCAGAGATAAAAGGATATTTAAAA
>NW_026553643.1:0-7922 GCF_027596085.1 Anoplopoma fimbria | reverse complement strand
AGGTCGGGCCTGGTCAGTACTTGGATGGGAGACACCTGGGAATACCAGGTGCTGTAAGCTTTTTTCACTCCTCTTTACAAAAAGCAGAGGGCGCTGCTGCTTTTTCAGTGGACACCGACAGGGTGGGAAGAAATAGCTAGATCATGACTTGCCGGTATAGAAATGACACAAATCCAGTTAAATGATGGCTTTCATCATTCCTAAGCTCATCGATCATTTTCTTTTCAATTTTATGCTAACGTATTCTACATTTCAACAGTAAATATTAATCTTTTTACTGCACTACATTTGTGATCCTTATAGCCACTTTGTACATTCTGATTTGACATTTAAAAGCTGTGAGTGTGTCTGGCAATCTGCAGGCGCTCCCTGTATAGACGAAAGAGCAAAGCGTGGTGATATAGTATCTTTAAAAGGACCTTTGGTAGGCACAATATTTGCTTACGGCCATACCACCCTGAACACGCCCGATCTCGTCTGATCTCGGAAGCTAAGCAGGGTCGGGCCTGGTCAGTACTTGGATGGGAGACCGCCTGGGAATACCAGGTGCTGTAAGCTTTTTCACTCCTCTTTACAAAAAGCAGAGGGCGCTGCTGCTTTTTCAGTGGACACCGACAGGGTGGGAAGGAAATAGCTAGATCATGACTTGCCGGTATAGAAATGACACAAATCCAGTTAAATGATGGCTTTCATCATTCCTAAGCTCATCGATCATTTTCTTTTCAATTTTATGCTAACGTATTCTACATTTCAACAGTAAATATTAATCTTTTTACTGCACTACATTTGTGGCCATACCACCTGAACACGCCCGATCTCGTCTGATCTCGGAAGCTAAGCAGGGTCGGGCCTGGTCAGTACTTGGATGGGAGACCGCCTGGGAATACCAGGTGCTGTAAGCTTTTTCACTCCTCTTTACAAAAAGCAGAGGGGCGCTGCTGCTTTTTCAGTGGACACCGACAGGGTGGGAAGGAAATAGCTAGATCATGACTTGCCGGTATAGAAATGACACAAATCCAGTTAAATGATGGCTTTCATCATTCCTAAGCTCATCGATCATTTTCTTTTCAATTTTATGCTAACGTATTCTACATTTCAACAGTAAATATTAATCTTTTTACTGCACTACATTTGTGATCCTTATAGCCACTTTGTACATTCTGATTTGACATTTAAAAGCTGTGAGTGTGTCTGGCAATCTGCAGGCGCTCCCTGTATAGACGAAAGAGCAAAGCGTGGTGATATAGTATCTTTAAAAGGCCCTTTGGTAGGCACAATATTTGCTTACGGCCATACCACCCTGAACACGCCCGATCTCGTCTGATCTCGGAAGCTAAGCAGGGTCGGGCCTGGTCAGTACTTGGATGGGAGACCGCCTGGGAATACCAGGTGCTGTAAGCTTTTTTCACTCCTCTTTACAAAAAGCAGAGGGCGCTGCTGCTTTTTCAGTGGACACCGACAGGGTGGGAAGGAAATAGCTAGATCATGACTTGCCGGTATAGAAATGACACAAATCCAGTTAAATGATGGCTTTCATCATTCCTAAGCTCATCGATCATTTTCTTTTCAATTTTATGCTAACGTATTCTACATTTCAACAGTAAATATTAATCTTTTTACTGCACTACATTTGTGATCCTTATAGCCACTTTGTACATTCTGATTTGACATTTAAAAGCTGTGAGTGTGTCTGGCAATCTGCAGGCGCTCCCTGTATAGACGAAAGAGCAAAGCGTGGTGATATAGTATCTTTAAAAGGCCCTTTGGTAGGCACAATATTTGCTTACGGCCATACCACCCTGAACACGCCCGATCTCGTCTGATCTCGGAAGCTAAGCAGGGTCGGGCCTGGTCAGTACTTGGATGGGAGACCGCCTGGGAATACCAGGTGCTGTAAGCTTTTTCACTCCTCTTTACAAAAAGCAGAGGGCGCTGCTGCTTTTTCAGTGGACACCGACAGGGTGGGAAGGAAATAGCTAGATCATGACTTGCCGGTATAGAAATGACACAAATCCAGTTAAATGATGGCTTTCATCATTCCTAAGCTCATCGATCATTTTCTTTTCAATTTTATGCTAACGTATTCTACATTTCAACAGTAAATATTAATCTTTTTACTGCACTACATTTGTGATCCTTTTATAGCCACTTTGTACATTCTGATTTGACATTTAAAAGCTGTGAGTGTGTCTGGCAATCTGCAGGCGCTCCCTGTATAGACGAAAGAGCAAAGCGTGGTGATATAGTATCTTTAAAAGGCCCTTTGGTAGGCACAATATTTGCTTACGGCCATACCACCCTGAACACGCCCGATCTCGTCTGATCTCGGAAGCTAAGCAGGGTCGGGCCTGGTCAGTACTTGGATGGGAGACCGCCTGGGAATACCAGGTGCTGTAAGCTTTTTCACTCCTCTTTACAAAAAGCAGAGGCGCTGCTGCTTTTTCAGTGGACACCGACAGGGTGGGAAGGAAATAGCTAGATCATGACTTGCCGGTATAGAAATGACACAAATCCAGTTAAATGATGGCTTTCATCATTCCTAAGCTCATCGATCATTTTCTTTTCAATTTTATGCTAACGTATTCTACATTTCAACAGTAAATATTAATCTTTTTACTGCACTACATTTGTGATCCTTATATAGCCACTTTGTACATTCTGATTTGACATTTAAAAGCTGTGAGTGTGTCTGGCAATCTGCAGGCGCTCCCTGTATAGACGAAAGAGCAAAGCGTGGTGATATAGTATCTTTAAAAGGCCCTTTGGTAGGCACAATATTTGCTTACGGCCATACCACCCTGAACACGCCCGATCTCGTCTGATCTCGGAAGCTAAGCAGGGTCGGGCCTGGTCAGTACTTGGATGGGAGACCGCCTGGGAATACCAGGTGCTGTAAGCTTTTTCACTCCTCTTTACAAAAAGCAGAGGGCGCTGCTGCTTTTTCAGTGGACACCGACAGGGTGGGAAGGAAATAGCTAGATCATGACTTGCCGGTATAGAAATGACACAAATCCAGTTAAATGATGGCTTTCATCATTCCTAAGCTCATCGATCATTTTCTTTTCAATTTTATGCTAACGTATTCTACATTTCAACAGTAAATATTAATCTTTTTACTGCACTACATTTGTGATCCTTATAGCGGTGATATAGTATCTTTAAAGGCCCTTTGGTAGGCACAATATTTGCTTACGGCCATACCACCCTGAACACGCCCGATCTCGTCTGATCTCGGAAGCTAAGCAGGGTCGGGCCTGGTCAGTACTTGGATGGGAGACCGCCTGGGAATACCAGGTGCTGTAAGCTTTTTCACTCCTCTTTACAAAAAGCAGAGGGCGCTGCTGCTTTTTCAGTGGACACCGACAGGGTGGGAAGGAAATAGCTAGATCATGACTTGCCGGTATAGAAATGACACAAATCCAGTTAAATGATGGCTTTCATCATTCCTAAGCTCATCGATCATTTTCTTTTCAATTTTATGCTAACGTATTCTACATTTCAACAGTAAATATTAATCTTTTTACTGCACTACATTTGTGATCCTTATAGCCACTTTGTACATTCTGATTTGACATTTAAAAGCTGTGAGTGTGTCTGGCAATCTGCAGGCGCTCCCTGTATAGACGAAAGAGCAAAGCGTGGTGATATAGTATCTTTAAAAGGCCCTTTGGTAGGCACAATATTTGCTTACGGCCATACCACCCTGAACACGCCCGATCTCGTCTGATCTCGGAAGCTAAGCAGGGTCGGGCCTGGTCAGTACTTGGATGGGAGACCGCCTGGGAATACCAGGTGCTGTAAGCTTTTTTCACTCCTCTTTACAAAAAGCAGAGGGCGCTGCTGCTTTTTCAGTGGACACCGACAGGGTGGGAAGGAAATAGCTAGATCATGACTTGCCGGTATAGAAATGACACAAATCCAGTTAAATGATGGCTTTCATCATTCCTAAGCTCATCGATCATTTTCTTTTCAATTTTATGCTAACGTATTCTACATTTCAACAGTAAATATTAATCTTTTTACTGCACTACATTTGTGATCCTTATAGCCACTTTGTACATTCTGATTTGACATTTAAAAGCTGTGAGTGTGTCTGGCAATCTGCAGGCGCTCCCTGTATAGACGAAAGAGCAAAGCGTGGTGATATAGTATCTTTAAAAGGCCCTTTGGTAGGCACAATATTTGCTTACGGCCATACCACCCTGAACACGCCCGATCTCGTCTGATCTCGGAAGCTAAGCAGGGTCGGGCCTGGTCAGTACTTGGATGGGAGACCGCCTGGGAATACCAGGTGCTGTAAGCTTTTTTCACTCCTCTTTACAAAAAGCAGAGGGCGCTGCTGCTTTTTCAGTGGACACCGACAGGGTGGGAAGGAAATAGCTAGATCATGACTTGCCGGTATAGAAATGACACAAATCCAGTTAAATGATGGCTTTCATCATTCCTAAGCTCATCGATCATTTTCTTTTCAATTTTATGCTAACGTATTCTACATTTCAACAGTAAATATTAATCTTTTTACTGCACTACATTTGTGATCCTTATAGCCACTTTGTACATTCTGATTTGACATTTAAAAGCTGTGAGTGTGTCTGGCAATCTGCAGGCGCTCCCTGTATAGACGAAAGAGCAAAGCGTGGTGATATAGTATCTTTAAAAGGCCCTTTGGTAGGCACAATATTTGCTTACGGCCATACCACCCTGAACACGCCCGATCTCGTCTGATCTCGGAAGCTAAGCAGGGTCGGGCCTGGTCAGTACTTGGATGGGAGACCGCCTGGGAATACCAGGTGCTGTAAGCTTTTTTCACTCCTCTTTACAAAAAGCAGAGGGCGCTGCTGCTTTTTCAGTGGACACCGACAGGGTGGGAAGGAAATAGCTAGATCATGACTTGCCGGTATAGAAATGACACAAATCCAGTTAAATGATGGCTTTCATCATTCCTAAGCTCATCGATCATTTTCTTTTCAATTTTATGCTAACGTATTCTACATTTCAACAGTAAATATTAATCTTTTTACTGCACTACATTTGTGATCCTTATAGCCACTTTGTACATTCTGATTTGACATTTAAAAGCTGTGAGTGTGTCTGGCAATCTGCAGGCGCTCCCTGTATAGACGAAAGAGCAAAGCGTGGTGATATAGTATCTTTAAAAGGCCCTTTGGTAGGCACAATATTTGCTTACGGCCATACCACCCTGAACACGCCCGATCTCGTCTGATCTCGGAAGCTAAGCAGGGTCGGGCCTGGTCAGTACTTGGATGGGAGACCGCCTGGGAATACCAGGTGCTGTAAGCTTTTTTCACTCCTCTTTACAAAAAGCAGAGGGCGCTGCTGCTTTTTCAGTGGACACCGACAGGGTGGGAAGGAAATAGCTAGATCATGACTTGCCGGTATAGAAATGACACAAATCCAGTTAAATGATGGCTTTCATCATTCCTAAGCTCATCGATCATTTTCTTTTCAATTTTATGCTAACGTATTCTACATTTCAACAGTAAATATTAATCTTTTTACTGCACTACATTTGTGATCCTTATAGCCACTTTGTACATTCTGATTTGACATTTAAAAGCTGTGAGTGTGTCTGGCAATCTGCAGGCGCTCCCTGTATAGACGAAAGAGCAAAGCGTGGTGATATAGTATCTTTAAAAGGCCCTTTGGTAGGCACAATATTTGCTTACGGCCATACCACCCTGAACACGCCCGATCTCGTCTGATCTCGGAAGCTAAGCAGGGTCGGGCCTGGTCAGTACTTGGATGGGAGACCGCCTGGGAATACCAGGTGCTGTAAGCTTTTTCACTCCTCTTTACAAAAAGCAGAGGGCGCTGCTGCTTTTTCAGTGGACACCGACAGGGTGGGAAGGAAATAGCTAGATCATGACTTGCCGGTATAGAAATGACACAAATCCAGTTAAATGATGGCTTTCATCATTCCTAAGCTCATCGATCATTTTCTTTTCAATTTTATGCTAACGTATTCTACATTTCAACAGTAAATAATAATCTTTTTACTGCACTACATTTGTGATCCTTATAGCCACTTTGTACATTCTAACACGCCCCTTTCAGGAAGTGAGTTGTGGAGTGATTTGTTTGAGAGTGCATGGCACATGGCTGGATTTTCCTCATCTTCTTCGCCTTTTCTCTGAGAAATACCGACTTTTAGTTCAGTTTTCTTTGGGTTTTTTTCCCCCAACAGTGTTTCACTGTCTGGGGGACCTTTTTCTACTTTTTTTTTCTTTTTCTCATCCCCTTTCTTGGGAGTTTTTTTTTCTTAAAACATGACGGACCAACACATAAAACAAACACGGAACGGCAAAACGGCAACTGAGACGGACAACGGACTAAAAATTAATTCAAAGATGGTAAATGAGAATGCTGAAAAAGAAAGAGATGACAGAAAACTCACAGTGAGTGTTGAGCTGGAGGAGAAAAACTCCATAAGCGCAATGGAGCTAATGAGATGTGTGCGAGAGCTCTGCGGGGGTCTGATGGCCTGCCGTTTTCTCAGCACAAATAAGTATGAATTGACGATGAGCCATCCGAAGGGGAAGGAGAGACTGCTGGAGGGACTCAAGATCGGCGACACCAGAGTGCATGCGAGGGAGATCAGCAATGACGAGCTTGTGGTGTCCTTCCTGAATCTTCCATTCTACATCGAGGACAGAGAGATCCTGGAAAAGCTGCAAGGCTGGGGAGTATCGGCGGCATCCCCAATCAAAAGAAGGATGTGGCCAGGGACAAAGATTGCAGATGGAACCCGTTTTCTGAGGGTAAAATTTAATGATCATGTACAGTCACTGCCATATTCTACCAAATTTAGTACAGCTTTGGGTACAGAATATTTCCGCGTCATCCATGACAAACAAATTAAAGTGTGCAGGATGTGTGTACAGCCGGGGCATATCCTGCGTGATGCCCCGAATTCAATTGCCATAAATGCGGTGTACAGGGACATTACGCAAGAGAATGCGGACCAAAAAAAACCCCTAGATGCACACTCTGCCACAACGCAGAAAAAATGTGCATATGTAATAAAAGCGAGAGTGAGGAGGATGCCATTTCAGCGTCAGAACAAGAGTGTAGTGATGCAAATGGCGAGGGTGATATAAGCGGAGAAGCAAATGGAAGGGAAATGGTGTTGAAACAAAATGTTATTGGTGCAGGTGGAGAAGCTGAAAAGCCCTCCACTAAAGCGCAAGTGAGAGTGAAACCTGGGAGAGATAGATGCGTTGAGAAGCTGGTATCCAGCACAAACGGCACGTGCGTAATTACGCACGGGGAAAAGCGGGGGGAGAGTGTGGGGGGAGAAACGAGGCTCCTGGAAAAAACAGAACCTCCCCCGTGCTCTGTAACGGCAAAGACAGACACACCGACTGTCTTACCTGATATCGAAGGCAGCCAAGACACTCCCTCCTCGCTGCAACCCCCGTTAACCCATACAAGTATTGACTCTGACTCTGAGATGGACATCTCTCAAATAAATCAAATAAGGAAAAGGCAAACAAATGATTGGCAACTACAGAAAAAATCCAAAAGAAATAAGAACAAGAACAATAACTAATGGCAAAAAGCAAACCCATTCTCTCTCTTTTTTTCTACATGGTCAGCATTCTCTCGCTTAATGTCTGTGGGCTCCGAAGCCAAGAAAAAATAGACAGTTTCTTCAGTTCAGTACAAACGGACATCATTTGTATCCAGGAAACAAAGTGGGACAGGGAAAGTGTGGATTATGCAGCTAAACAGTGGGGAGGGTTAATCCACACGTCTTTGGGGATAGGGAAATCTGCTGGAGTAGCAACACTATTCAAAAAAGGCTCTGTGGCAGATGTCAAGTGTATTTACAAGGACAACTGTGGAAGGATCATTATAACAGATTTCAAATGTGACAATAAAGAATACAGACTCATCAACAT
>NW_026553642.1:0-3439 GCF_027596085.1 Anoplopoma fimbria | reverse complement strand
TAGCCTCTCTATAAGAACAGCGTTGAGATCAGGGGGCAACAGGAACTACCAAAGGTCCAATTAACAGTTCCACCCGTAGCTGATGGTGAGAAAAGTTGATGAGTTATAAAGAGAGATTTTGCCCTCCTTAAAATGGCTCTGGATAACCTTATTGACAATCATCCCCATCTAACTGAGCCATATATATACCAGGTTCTCTTAGAACACCTTAAACACCCAGGAGCAAACAAATTGGCTGGATCCAGCATGCATGATACAACACCATATTTCACTGCTCTCCTAGTCAGTGGCGGCTGGTGCTAAAAAATCTGGGGGCGCACTGGCGGGCGGGGATTACAACACAACAATAAACTACTTGAACATAAATTTTGCTCTCCTCTCCTTCAGGCCAGCAAATTTTTCAATGACTTTCTGATTGAAATCTGTCATTTCACAAACAAGTCTCTTTTCCATGGAGAGCATGGCCAGTGCATTCAGCCTCTCCTGGGTCATGGTGTTTCTGAGGAAGGTTTTCACTCTTTTCAAGGTTGAGAAGCACCTCTCTGCTTCAGCTGTGGTCATGGGTGTGGTGATGAGGATCTTTAAGAGAGTGACAGTTTCTGAAAAGACATCTTCAAGATTGTTTTCCATGAACAGCTGGAACAGGTCCACTGCACCACAACAGGCTCTGAACTCTACTTTGCTGTAGATGAGACTGAGCTCTGTCTTCAGTTTGCTTCCATTCAGCATTTTGTAGGCCTTCAGCGTGCTTTGTAGTGTCTCTTCAGGAAATGCCCCCTGATGGTCCTCAAACCTGTCCCCCTGCAGCAAGGTTGCACAGACAAGATGGTCGGTGAAGGAGAAGCGCTCCCTGGTGTGTCCCAGAATGGTGTTGCAGATCTACAGAGAGAAGAATACAAAAATATAGAGAAAAAATAGATGTCTCTTTAACAATTTTTTTTTTTTGCATTTGCTCCTCAGACAGTACACTGTTGGCTATATTTTGTGTACATATAGTTATGGCTCCCTGGACCTATTTATTGCATATTTCAGCTTTTTGTATTGCTATTACTTATGTATTGGTGATAGTACTACTTTAAACAAATAGTTTAATTGTGATTAGGTGATAGGCTACATCTCTGCAACATGAGGCTACATCTCTGCCTCTTTGCTGTCAGAGAACCACTGCTTTGCTCACCCATGGAATGGCGAGAATTTCTGTGTGAGAAGTCATAATAATAATCAAAAAGGGGAAAAGAGATAATGTTGAAAAATGTGATGATCATATTACTGATAGGAATACTTATTACCTGATGTTTTGTATTGTTCAAACTGCTGGATGCTCCCTTTGATGTGGACTGCATCTATGTTCTTCTTCTGGAGCTTGGCATAGAGGAGGTCCACATGTGGCATGATGTGGTGAAAAAGTTCCAGAAAGAACTTAAAATCCTGATGTTCCAGCAGCATGGCCATGCCTCCTGCCTCTCTCATGGTTTTGGGGTCAAAGTCACCCGAGTCGCGTATGTTCTCAAACACTGAATGAGATCCTGTCTGTGCTCAAACACAGTGTTGATGGCTCGGCTGTGAAAGTTCCATCTGACATTGCTGGATGTTGGCAGTCTATGGGCCACCATTTTATCAAGAACAGCTGTACGCTTGGGTGATCTGGAAAAAGCTGGCAAATCCACCCAGGTCAGAAAAAAAATTCTCACCTTGGAAATGTGAGAGGTGGCCTGTTGCATGATCAGGTTGAGTTGGTGTGCATAAGATAAGATAAGATAATCCTTTATTAGTCCCGCACACTGAATGAAATTTGCAGTTACAACAGCGCAGAGTAAAGTGCATAGTAGAAGACAAGTGGAAATAAAAAATAAAATAAAACAAGTGGGCAACAATAACTTGACAGAGAAAAAAACAACTACTCATCTTTGATTTTCCTCAGTGGATATAGTGGGCATTTGGGTACTCATCTTTGATTTTCCTCTGAACACCTGCAGTGGCACCCCTCATCACACTGGCTCCATCATATGCCTGGCAGATTAGCTTGCTTTTCTGATCCTCAGGAATGATGGCAGCAAGACGCTCTTTTAATGCAGTAGCAATGGACTCAGAAGTAGATGACTGCAGAGGAATGAACTCAAAAAATCTTTCCTGCACACTGTGTTTGTCATCAATGTAGCGTAGTACAAGCACAAGTTGGGTCTGTGTTGAAATATCTGTTGTCTCATCTGCCTGGATTGATACAAAAACACTCTTTTGAGCTTCTTTAATTATTTGCTCCCTTGCAACAGACAACATACAATCCAGGAGCTCATTTTGGACAGTTTTTGAAGTACCCTTAAAAACAGTGGCAGTCTCAAGGTGCTCTTTCAAAGCTCCATCCAGAGAGGCAACAAAATCCACCAGCCCACGAAATATCCCGGGGTTGACAGAGCTCTCACTCTCATCATGGCCACGTAAAGCCAATTCAAAGGCCCCACAAAATTTCACACAGTCTATTATCCTGGACAGTATGTGACGATTTTTTGTCACCTCTTCATTGTGCCTTCTAATGCCAACTCTGTAGCCCTCATCTAATTGTTCAGCAATGCTAACTCGGCCAAAAACTGTAGCTTCATGCTGTTGTCAAGGTGGCTACGGCTACTTTCATGCCGTTTGCATTTTTCAGAGAGATGTTTCAGGTCTCTGACCCCAGTTGTTGTCCACAGAGCTTCAGTGCCACTGCCAACACTTTGAAAAAGCAAGCATGGAAAGCAATAGAGAGCATTGCTAACTCCACATCCAGCTAGCCAACTGTGTTTGGTGTAACACAAACGGGAGAAGCCTCTAGTGTAACTCCTTCCCCTGTCACTTGCCTGCTGCTGGATTTGTATATCAGGCTGCTCCGGTCCAAGCTCCTTTATTCTTTTTTTTCCTCCACCGAACGCCTCGAGAAAGGATTACTGCGTAACGAAACAACCGAATTTTCGTTTGCTGTCGCCATGTCTCCTCCTGTCTTCTCGTTGTTGTTTTTTTCTGTCTGCTCCGTGTGCGCGTGGGCGTGTCTGTCGCTCTTTGAGTGACAGGCACGGCTCCGTTGCCAGGGGAGTGACTTTGACTGACAGGTATCATGAATCAATCAGACTGGATGAAAAATGAGCCCAAGCACGCTGATTGGCCAGGGGCGCAGAGAGCTGCGCCCGGAGGAGAATCTTGAAGTGACCAATTAGAGACCAGCATGAAGTCACATGGAAGCCAAAAGTTTAAGAGGCCACATACACACTCATTTGGCCGGCGCCCCTCGCTATTGAAATGCATGAAACAACCCAGAATAAACCCAATATTGAATGGAAAGGCATAAAAATTTAAAAGTAAAACCCATTGTATGAGTGAACACTGAACAGACGTGGTAATTACTTTTATTATGTAATTTATGTTTACTGTGTCTATACTTTTTTCCTGAAATTTTGATGGGGCGGCG
>NW_026553641.1:0-630 GCF_027596085.1 Anoplopoma fimbria | reverse complement strand
CCCACACATCCACAACTACACAACTACACACCCACACATCCACAACTACACAACTACACACCCACACATCCACAACTACACACCCACACATCCACAACTACACACCATCACATCCACAACTACACACCCACACATCCACAACTACACAACTACACACCCACAACTACACACCCACACATCCACAACTACACATCCACAACTACACACCCACACATCCACAACTACACACCCACACATCCACAACTACACACCCACACATCCACAACTACACACCCACAACTACACACCCACAACTACACACCCACACACACACACACACACACACACACACACACACAACTACACACCCACACATCCACACACACACACACACACTTCCAGACTAAACAATGTTTCATATCTGCTCACTTTCCCCCTATATAAACCTAGTTGTGCTTGCTCTCATTTTACTCTGTGAACACAATGAGTGGCGACTGATGAGGTGATTTTCTGTCAGAGAGGCTCTGGACCTAATTTAGCGATACATTTTCAGTGTCTATTCTTTGTATATTCACAGCAGTTATCAATGTAAACCACTAGTCTGAGACATTGTTTACAGCTTTAAAAGGTGTTAAATACAATTTGGTGATG
>NW_026553640.1:0-498 GCF_027596085.1 Anoplopoma fimbria | reverse complement strand
GTGGCTATAAGGATCACAAATGTAGTGCAGTAAAAAGATTAATATTTACTGTTGAAATGTAGAATACGTTAGCATAAAATTGAAAAGAAAATGATCGATGAGCTTAGGAATGATGAAAGCCATCATTTAACTGGATTTGTGTCATTTCTATACCGGCAAGTCATGTTCTAGCTATTTCCTTCCCACCCTGTCGGTGTCCACTGAAAAAGCAGCAGCGCCCTCTGCTTTTTGTAAAGAGGAGTGAAAAAAAGCTTACAGCACCTGGTATTCCCAGGCGGTCTCCCATCCAAGTACTGACCAGGCCCGACCCTGCTTAGCTTCCGAGATCAGACGAGATCGGGCGTGTTCAGGGTGGTATGGCCGTAAGCAAATATTGTGCCTACCAAAGGGCCTTTTAAAGATACTATATCACCACGCTTTGCTCTTTCGTCTATACAGGGAGCGCCTGCAGATTTCCAGACACACTCACAGCTTTTAAATGTCAAATCAGAATGTACA
>NW_026553639.1:0-1116 GCF_027596085.1 Anoplopoma fimbria | reverse complement strand
ACTTCGTTCAGTTACGTATTGCTGCTATGCTAGCAGCTCTCTGTGGGGCTGCACTTAGATCTCCAAAGTATTTAGGGACTTTTGTACAAAATGTCTTGCCAATCCATCCAATAGTTGTATGGCAGGGGTACTCAAGTAGAAATGATGAGGGGCCACAAATTTTTTTCAGTGACTCAAGGGCCATTTATTGGGACCGTGTACGTCCGATAACGTATCATAACATAACGTATGTATAACATTTACAACATTTTTAATTGCCGCGACAGACTCTTGACATATGAAGCACAGAGGGCGAGTGCTGGACGGTGGTAGAAAGAACGCAAACCTTTCTGTCCACTCTGGTTGGAACTGGCGGTTTTCGCTGTCCAGTTTTCTTTTGGGGCAAATTTGGAGCATGCCATTACGGCTCCGTCGGTATACATATGTATATATACGTGTGACTGACTGCTGCTGAGATGGACTGTCTGCCTCGAGTTTGGGAGGGCTGGAGCGGTCTGTGGGCTGGAGTGCTATCTGTTTATCTGTTTATCTGTTTATCTGTTTATCTGTTTATCGTTGCAACCCCCAGCCTCGTATTGAGATCGCGGCGCGCGGTTTCAAAATAAGAGCGCCCAGCACGATTTTTTTTTTTTTTAATAATTAAAAAAACTTTTCAAAACAGCTCGAGGGCCATTAATAGACACCCCGCGGGCCACAAAAGGCCCGCGGGCCGCTACTGAGTATGACTGGTATATGGTATTTGGTATTTGATATATAGTATATGGTATATGGAAAATGTTATTTGTATATGGTATTTGGTATTTGGTATATGGTATTTGGTATATGGTATATGGTATATGGTATTTGGTATTTGGTATATAGTATATGGTATTTGGTATATGGTATATGGTATTCGGAATATGGTATATGGTATTTGGTATATGGCATTTGGTATATGGCATTTGGTATATGGTATTTGGAATATGGTATATGGTATTTGGTATATGGCATTTGGTATATGGTATTTGGTATATGGTATTTGGTATATGGTTTTTTGTATATGGTATATGGTATTTGGAATATGTTATTTGGTATTTGGTATATGGTATATGGTGTATGGTATTTGGTATATGGTGT
>NW_026553638.1:0-1503 GCF_027596085.1 Anoplopoma fimbria | reverse complement strand
GGTGTTTTTCACGGTACCGGTACCGTGGACCGGCCGGCTCAACCTCCAGCCGGTCTTTTAGCACACTAAAACGGCGTAAAATGACCTCCAGCAGCCCAGGGAGGAAAAAATAGCAGGCGCTTTCCGGAGGATTTTAGTGCTGAAATCCGGCTTAATCTGTCTTTTAAGGCAGTGAAACGGCGTAAAATGACCGGCATCACAGCGTCAAAACACCCGCAGCAGAGTGCTCCAAGTCAGGGTAAACTCTGGGAGTGACAGCGGGTCTTTTAGCACACTAAAACGGCGTAAAATGAACCGAAACAACCATGCTGCTCCATCCGCCTAAAAATGACCGCGACCGCCGGCTGAAAACGTCCGTAAAAGAGAGCATGAAGTGGCTAAACAGTGGTGCCATCAGCCTGTCTCTCCATGCTGCTGAATCCGCGTGAAAATGATCTGCGACCGCGGGCTGAAAACGGAAGGATAGCATAGCTAGAGGAGGTTGAGCCGTCCGGGAGCTAGAGGAGCCGTCCCGGTAGAATCCCGGTGACCGGGAAATAGGTTCCGGCGATCACCGCGCATTGCATGCCGGGTAGTTTTTATTTTATTTTATTTTTTTAAATTCAATAACTTTCTTGAGACATTTGTTCATACATATAAACGAAAGATCATTATCTTTATTTAATGTTTTATTATCTTTATTTAATGTTTCGCGTTTGTCACAGTCACGGTGCAGTGACGTCACGTCATGATGTTTTCACGGATGTTTATCTGGACGGCTCATCCTCCTGTATACCGGTGTGCCGGATTACCGGTGTTTTTCACGGTACCGGTACCGTGGACCGGCCGGCTCAACCTCCAGCCGGTCTTTTAGCACACTAAAACGGCGTAAAATGACCTCCAGCAGCCCAGGGAGGAAAAAAATAGCAGGCGCTTTCCGGAGGATTTTAGTGCTGAAATCCGGCTTAATCTGTCTTTTAAGGCAGTGAAACGGCGTAAAATGACCGGCATCACAGCGTCAAAACACCCGCAGCAGAGTGCTCCAAGTCAGGGTAAACTCTGGGAGTGACAGCGGGTCTTTTAGCACACTAAAACGGCGTAAAATGAACCGAAACAACCATGCTGCTCCATCCGCCTAAAAATGACCGCGACCGCCGGCTGAAAACGTCCGTAAAAGAGAGCATGAAGTGGCTAAACAGTGGTGCCATCAGCCTGTCTCTCCATGCTGCTGAATCCGCGTGAAAATGATCACGACCGCGGGCTGAAAACGGAAGGATAGCATAGCTAGAGGAGGTTGAGCCGTCCGGGAGCTAGAGGAGCCGCCCCGGTAGAATCCCGGTGACCGGGAAATAGGTTCCGGCGATCACCGCGCATTGCATGCCGGGTAGTTTTTATTTTATTTTATTTTTTTAAATTCAATAACTTTCTTGAGACATTTGTTCATACATATAAACGAAAGATCATTATCTTTATTTAATGTTTTATTATCTTTATTTAATGTTTCCGCGTTTGTCACAGTCACGG
>NW_026553637.1:0-2221 GCF_027596085.1 Anoplopoma fimbria | reverse complement strand
TTTAGCACACTAAAACGGCGTAAAATGACCTCCAGCAGCCCAGGGAGGAAAAAAATAGCAGGCGCTTTCCGGAGGATTTTAGTGCTGAAATCCGGCTGAATCTGTCTTTTAAGGCAGTGAAACGGCGTAAAATGACCGGCATCACAGCGTCAAAACACCCGCAGCAGAGTGCTCCAAGTCAGGGTAAACTCTGGGAGTGACAGCGGGTCTTTTAGCACACTAAAACGGCGTAAAATGAACCGACACAACCATGCTGCTCCATCCGCCTAAAAAATGACCGCGACCGCCAGCTGAAAACGTCCGTAAAAGAGAGCATGAAGTGGCTAAACAGTGGTGCCATCAGCCTGTCTCTCTTACGGTGTTTTTCACGGTACGGTACCGGTGGACGACTGACTCAACCTCCAGCGGTCTTTTAGCACACTAAAACGGCGTAAAATGACCTCCAGCAGCCCAGGGAGGAAAAAAATAGCAGGCGCTTTCCTGAGGATTTTAGTGCTGAAATCCGGCTGAATCTGTCTTTTAAGGCAGTGAAACGGCGTAAAATGACCGGCATCACAGCGTCAAAACACCCGCAGCAGAGTGCTCCAAGTCAGGGTAAACTCTGGGAGTGACAGCGGTCTTTTAGCACACTAAAACGGCGTAAAATGAACCGACACAACCATGCTGCTCCATCCGCCTAAAAAATGACCGCGACCGCCAGCTGAAAACGTCCGTAAAAGAGAGCATGAAGTGGCTAAACAGTGGTGCCATCAGCCTGTCTCTCCATGCTGCTGAATCCGCGTGAAAATGACCCGCGACCGCGGGCTGAAAGCGGAAGGATAGCATAGCTAGAGGAGGTTGAGCCGTCCGGGAGCTAGAGGAGCCGTCCGGTAGAATCCCGGTGACCGGGAAATAGGTTCCAGCGATCACCGCGGATTGCATGCCAGGTAGTTTTTATTTTATTTTATTTTTTAAATTCAATAACTTTCTTGAACCGGTGGACCGGCGCTCAACCTCCTATAGCTAGCATAGCTAGAGGAGGTTGAGCCGTCTGGGAGCTAGAGGAGGCGTCCCGGTAGAATCCCGGTGACCGGGAAATAGGTTCCGGCGATCACCGCGCATTGCATGCCGGGTAGATTTTATTTATTTATTTATTTTTAATTTTAATTTTTAATTTTTTTTTTTAATTTTAATTTTTTTTTTTTTTTTTTTTTTAATTCAATAACTTTATTGAGACATTTGTTCATACATATAAAACACAATATATTTATATATATATATATATATATGTATATATTTTATTTAATGTTTAGCGTTTGTCACAGTCGCGGTGCAGTGACGTCACGTCATGATGTTTTCACGGATGTTTATCTGGACGGCTCATCCTCCTGTATACCAGTGTGCCGGATTACGGTGTTTTTCACGGTACCGGTACCGGTGGACCGGCCGGCTCAACCTCCAGCGGTCTTTTAGCACACTAAAACGGCGTAAAATGACCTCCAGCAGCCCAGGGAGGAAAAAAATAGCAGGCGCTTTCCGGAGGATTTTAGTGCTGAAATCCGGCTGAATCTGTCTTTTAAGGCAGTGAAACGGCGTAAAATGACCGGCATCACAGCGTCAAAACACCCGCAGCAGAGTGCTCCAAGTCAGGGTAAACTCTGGGAGTGACAGCGGGTCTTTTAGCACACTAAAACGGCGTAAAATGAACCGACACAACCATGCTGCTCCATCCGCCTAAAAAATGACCGCGACCGCCAGCTGAAAACGTCCGTAAAAGAGAGCATGAAGTGGCTAAACAGTGGTGCCATCAGCCTGTCTCTCCATGCTGCTGAATCCGCGTGAAAATGACCGCGACCGCGGGCTGAAAACGGAAGGATAGCATAGCTAGAGGAGGTTGAGCCGTCCGGGAGCTAGAGGAGCCGTCCCGGTAGAATCCCGGTGACCGGGAAATAGGTTCCGGCGATCACCGCGGATTGCATGCCAGGTAGTTTTTATTTTATTTTATTTTTTAAATTCAATAACTTTCTTGAGACATTTGTTCATACATATAAACGAAAGATCATTATCTTTATTTAATGTTTTATTATCTTTATTTAATGTTTCGCGTTTGTCACAGTCGCGGTGCAGTGACGTCACGTCATGATGTTTTCACGGATGTTTATCTGGACGGCTCATCCTCCTGTATACCGGTGTGCCGGATTACGGTGTTTTTCACGGTACCGGTACCGGTGGACGGCCGGCT
>NW_026553636.1:0-781 GCF_027596085.1 Anoplopoma fimbria | reverse complement strand
TGTACTTCGTTCAGTTACGTATTGCTTGGCGGTCATTTTCTCGCGGATGGAGCAGCATGGAGAGGCAGGCTGATGGCACCACTGTTTCCCCACTCCATGCTCTCTCTTTTACGGACGTTTTCAGCCGGCGGTCGCGGTCATTTTCTCGCGGATGGAGCAGCATGGAGAGACAGGCTGATGGCACCACTGTTTCCCCACTCCATGCTCTCTCTTTTACGGACGTTTTCAGCCGGCGGTCGCGGTCATTTTCTCGCGGATGGAGCAGCATGGAGAGACAGGCTGATGGCACCACTGTTTCCCCACTCCATGCACTCTTTTACGGACGTTTTCAGCGGCGGTCGCGGTCATTTTCTCGCGGATGGAGCAGCATGGAGAGGCAGGCTGATGGCACCACTGTTTCCCCACTCCATGCTCTCTCTTTTACGGACGTTTTCAGCCGGCGGTCGCGGTCATTTTCTCGCGGATGGAGCAGCATGGAGAGACAGGCTGACTGGCACCACTGTTTCCCCACTCCATGCTCTCTCTTTACGGACGTTTTCAGCCGGCGGTCGCGGTCATTTTCTCGCGGATGGAGCAGCATGGAGAGGCAGGCTGATGGCACCACTGTTTCCCCACTCCATGCTCTCTCTTTTACGGACGTTTTCAGCCGGCGGTCGCGGTCATTTTCTCGCGGATGGAGCAGCATGGAGAGACAGGCTGATGGCACCACTGTTTCCCCACTTCATGCACTCTTTTACGGACGTTTTCAGCCGGCGGTCGCGGTCATTTTCTCGCGGATGGA
>NW_026553635.1:22500-25190 GCF_027596085.1 Anoplopoma fimbria | reverse complement strand
AAAACAACCATGCTGCTCCATCCGCCGAGAAAATGACCCGCGACCGCCCGACACAAAAACGTCCGTAAAGAGTGCATGAAGTGGGGAAACAGTGGTGCCATCAGCCTGTCTCTCCATGCTGCTCCATCCCATGGAGTGGGTAAACAGTGGTGCCATCAGCCTGTCTCTCCATGCTGCTCCATCCGCGAGAAAATGACCGCGACCGCCGGCTGAAAACGTCCGTAAAAGAGAGAGCATGAAGTGGGTAAACAGTGGTGCCATCAGCCTGCCTCTCCATGCTGCTCCATCCGCGAGAAAATGACCGCGACCGCCGGCTGAAAACGTCCGTAAAAGAGAGAGCATGGAGTGGGGAAACAGTGGTGCCATCAGCCTGTCTCTCCATGCTGCTCCATCCGCGAGAAAATGACCGCGACCGCCGGCTGAAAACGTCCGTAAAAGAGAGCATGGAGTGGGGAAACAGTGGTGCCATCAGCCAAAACGTCCGTAAAAGAGAGAGCATGGAGTGGGGAAACAGTGGTGCCATCAGCCTGCCTCTCCATGCTGCTCCATCCGCGAGAAAATGACCGCGACCGCCGGCTGAAAACGTCCGTAAAAGAGTGCATGAAGTGGGGAAACAGTGGTGCCATCAGCCTGTCTCTCCATGCTGCTCCATCCGCGAGAAAATGACCGCGACCGCCGGCTGAAAACGTCCGTAAAAGAGAGAGCATGGAGTGGGGAAACAGTGGTGCCATCAGCCTGTCTCTCCATGCTGCTCCATCCGCGAGAAAATGACCGCGACCGCCGGCTGAAAACGTCCGTAAAAGAGAGCATGGAGTGGGGAAACAGTGGTGCCATCAGCCTGTCTCTCCATGCTGCTCCATCCGCGAGAAAATGACCGCGACCGCCGGCTGAAAACGTCCGTAAAAGAGTGCATGGAGTGGGGAAACAGTGGTGCCATCAGCCTGTCTCTCCATGCTGCTCCATCCGCGAGAAAATGACCGCGACCGCCGGCTGAAAACGTCCGTAAAAGAGAGAGCATGGAGTGGGGAAACAGTGGTGCCATCAGCCTGTCTCTCCATGCTGCTCCATCCGCGAGAAAATGACCGCGACCGCCGGCTGAAAACGTCCGTAAAAGAGTGCATGAAGTGGGGAAACAGTGGTGCCATCAGCCTGTCTCTCCATGCTGCTCCATCCGCGAGAAAATGACCGCGACCGCCGGCTGAAAACGTCCGTAAAAGAGTGCATGAAGTGGGGAAACAGTGGTGCCATCAGCCTGTCTCTCCATGCTGCTCCATCCGCGAGAAAATGACCGCGACCGCCGGCTGAAAACGTCCGTAAAAGAGAGCATGAAGTGGGGAAACAGTGGTGCCATCAGCCTGTCTCTCCATGCTGCTCCATCCGCGAGAAAATGACCGCGACCGCCGGCTGAAAACGTCCGTAAAAGAGTGCATGAAGTGGGGAAACAGTGGTGCCATCAGCCTGTCTCTCCATGCTGCTCCATCCGCGAGAAAATGACCGCGACCGCCGGCTGAAAACGTCCGTAAAAGAGAGCATGGAGTGGGGAAACAGTGGTGCCATCAGCCTGCCTCTCCATGCTGCTCCATCCGCGAGAAAATGACCGCGACCGCCGGCTGAAAACGTCCGTAAAAGAGAGAGCATGGAGTGGGGAAACAGTGGTGCCATCAGCCTGCCTCTCCATGCTGCTCCATCCGCGAGAAAATGACCGCGACCGCCGGCTGAAAACGTCCGTAAAAGAGAGCATGGAGTGGGAAACAGTGGTGCCATCAGCCTGTCTCTCCATGCTGCTCCATCCGCGAGAAAATGACCGCGACCGCCGGCTGAAAACGTCCGTAAAAGAGAGCATGGAGTGGGGAAACAGTGGTGCCATCAGCCTGCCTCTCCATGCTGCTCCATCCGCGAGAAAATGACCGCGACCGCCGGCTGAAAACGTCCGTAAAAGAGTGCATGAAGTGGGGAAACAGTGGTGCCATCAGCCTGCCTCTCCATGCTGCTCCATCCGCGAGAAAATGACCGCGACCGCCGGCTGAAAACGTCCGTAAAAGAGAGCATGAAGTGGGGAAACAGTGGTGCCATCAGCCTGTCTCTCCATGCTGCTCCATCCGCGAGAAAATGACCGCGACCGCCGGCTGAAAACGTCCGTAAAAGAGAGAGCATGGAGTGGGGAAACAGTGGTGCCATCAGCCTGTCTCTCCATGCTGCTCCATCCGCGAGAAAATGACCGCGACCGCCGGCTGAAAACGTCCGTAAAAGAGTGCATGAAGTGGGGAAACAGTGGTGCCATCAGCCTGTCTCTCCATGCTGCTCCATCCGCGAGAAAATGACCGCGACCGCCGGCTGAAAACGTCCGTAAAAGAGTGCATGAAGTGGGGAAACAGTGGTGCCATCAGCCTGCCTCTCCATGCTGCTCCATCCGCGAGAAAATGACCGCGACCGCCGGCTGAAAACGTCCGTAAAAGAGTGCATGAAGTGGGGAAACAGTGGTGCCATCAGCCTGTCTCTCCATGCTGCTCCATCCGCGAGAAAATGACCGCGACCGCCGGCTGAAAACGTCCGTAAAAGAGTGCATGAAGTGGGTAAAGAGTGGTGCCATCAGCCTGCCTCTCCATGCTGCTCCATCCGCGAGAAAATGACCGCGACCGCCGGCTGAAAACGTCCGTAAAAGAGAGAGCATGGAGTGGGGAAACAGTGGT
>NW_026553635.1:7500-12500 GCF_027596085.1 Anoplopoma fimbria | reverse complement strand
TTCTTCTTCTTCTTCTTCTTCTTCTTCTTCTTTTATCTCACTTTCACCTCTCAGGGCTTCAGCAGATCAGTCTTCAGCTCTGCATGGAAATAAAGTCGATAAGTCATGTCTTGTAACCATGATGGCAAAGAAAAAACAACAACAACCCACTTCTAATCTTATTTAATCTTCAAATATTACATTTGTGATGTTTTAAATGATATTACACTACATTACATTACATTGCATTGCATTACATTACATTACATTACATTACATTACATTACATTACATTACATTACATTGCAGTCATTTAGCAGACGCAAGGGTTGAGTGTGAGCTCCAGGGCGCTTGTGGCTGAGTTAGGTTGAGGGTCCCCAGGTTAGGGCTGGGGGTTGAGGTTAGGTTCAAAACTGGCTATCCAACACCACAAGTTGTGTTGGGCGTAGGCACAGGCACAGGCACAGGCCATCTTCTTTTTTACTGTTTGTTTTAAAACCAAGCCTTTTATATATATAAAAAAAATATATTATAATAATAATAATAATAATAATAATAATAATAATAATAATAATAATAATAATAATAATAATATTCCTGCGGTACAAAGAGTGCTCTAACTTCGGATAAACTGTTGCAGAAACACTGGGTCTCTTAAGGACATGGAGCACCGTGCAATGACCGACATGACAGGCTCACAACACCCGGAACAGAGGGCTGCATTTCGGGGAGGGGGGGAGAACTGTCCGAGTCACAGTGGGTCTTTTGACCGGGACAAAACGGCCTAAAATGACCTCCAGCAGCCCAGGGAGGAGTGCCAGAAAATAGAGCCAGCAGAGGAATATTCACGGAGCTGTCCGGAGGATTTTAGTGCTGAAATCCGGCTGAATCTGGCTTTTAAGGCAGTGAAACGGCGTAAAATGACCGGCATCACAGCGTCAAAACACCCGCAGCAGAGTGCTCCAAGTCAGGGTAAACTCTGGGAGTGACAGCGGGTCTTTTAGCACACTAAAACGGCGTAAAATGACCTCCAGCAGCCCAGGGAGGAAAAAAATAGCAGGCGCTTTCCGGAGGATTTTAGTGCTGAAATCCGGCTGAATCTGTCTTTTAAGGCAGTGAAACGGCGTAAAATGACCGGCATCACAGCGTCAAAACACCCGCAGCACAGTGCTTCAAGTCAGGGTAAACTCTGGGAGTGACAGCCGGTCTTTTAGCACGCTAAAACGGCGTAAAATGACCTGCATCATAGCGTCAAAACACCCGCAGCACAGTGCTTCAAGTCAGGGTAAACTCTGGGAGTGACAGCGGGTCTTTTAGCACACTAAAACGGCGTAAAATGAACCGAAACAACCATGCTGCTCCATCCGCCTAAAAAAATGACCGCGACCACCGGCTGAAAACGTCCGTAAAAGAGTGCATGAAGTGGGGAAACAGTGGTGCCATCAGCCCGTCTCTCCATGCTGCTCCATCCGCGAGAAAATGACCGCGACCGCTGGCCGAAAACGTCCGTAAAAGAGAGAGCATGGAGTGGGGAAACAGTGGTGCCATCAGCCTGCCTCTCCATGCTGCTCCATCCGCGAGAAAATGACCGCGACCGCCGGCTGAAAACGTCCGTAAAAGAGTGCATGAAGTGGGTAAAGAGTGGTGCCATCAGCCTGTCTCTCCATGCTGCTCCATCCGCGAGAAAATGACCGCGACCGCCGGCTGAAAACGTCCGTAAAAGAGAGAGCATGGAGTGGGGAAACAGTGGTGCCATCAGCCTGCCTCTCCATGCTGCTCCATCCGCGAGAAAATGACCGCGACCGCCGGCTGAAAACGTCCGTAAAAGAGTGCATGAAGTGGGGAAACAAACAGTGGAGCCATCAGCCTGTCTCTCCATGCTGCTCCATCCGCGATCAGCCTGTCTCTCCATGCTGCTCCATCCGCGAGAAAATGACCGCGACCGCCGGCTGAAAACGTCCGTAAAAGAGAGAGCATGGAGTGGGGAAACAGTGGTGCCATCAGCCTGCAGCTCTCCATGCTGCTCCATCCGCGAGAAAATGACCGCGACCGCCGGCTGAAAACGTCCGTAAAAGAGAGAGCATGGAGTGGGGAAACAGTGGTGCAGTCAGCCTGTCTCTCCATGCTGCTCCATCCGCGAGAAAATGACCGCGACCGCCGGCTGAAAACGTCCGTAAAAGAGTGCATGAAGTGGGGAAACAGTGGTGCATGTCAGCCTGTCTCTCCATGCTGCTCCATCCTCCATGCTGCTCCATCCGCGAAAAATGACCGCGACCGCCGGCTGAAAACGTCCGTAAAAGAGAGAGCATGGAGTGGGGAAACAGTGGTGCCATCAGCCTGTCTCTCCATGCTGCTCCATCCGCGAGAAAATGACCGCGACCGCCGGCTGAAAACGTCCGTAAAAGAGAGAGCTGGAGTGGGGAAACAGTGGTGCCATCAGCCTGCCTCTCCATGCTGCTCCATCCGCGAGAAAATGACCGCGACCGCCGGCTGAAAACGTCCGTAAAAGAGATGAGTGGGGAAACAGTGGTGCCATCAGCCTGTCTCCATGCTGCTCCATCCGCGAGAAAATGACCGCGACCGCCGGCTGAAAACGTCCGTAAAAGAGTGCATGAAGTGGGGAAACAGTGGTGCCAGCCTGTCTCTCCATGCTGCTCCATCCGCGAGAAAATGACCGCGACCGCCGGCTGAAAACGTCCGTAAAAGAGAGAGCATGGAGTGGGGAAACAGTGGTGCCATCAGCCTGTCTCTCCATGCTGCTCCATCCGCGAGAAAATGACCGCGACCGCCGGCTGAAAACGTCCGTAAAAGAGAGAGCATGGAGTGGGGAAACAGTGGTGCCATCAGCCTGCCTCTCCATGCTGCTCCATCCGCGAGAAAATGACCGCGACCGCCGGCTGAAAACGTCCGTAAAAGAGTGCATGAAGTGGGGAAACAGTGGTGCATGAAGTGGGGAAACAGTGGTGCAGCAGCCTGTCTCTCCATGCTGCTCCATCCGCGAGAAAATGACCGCGACCGCCGGCTGAAACGTCCGTAAAAGAGAGAGCATGTCCGAAAAGAGAGGGGTGGGGAAACAGTGGTGCCATCAGCCTGTCTCTCCATGCTGCTCCATCCGCGAGAAAATGACCGCGACCGCCGGCTGAAAACGTCCGTAAAAGAGTCCGCATGGAGTGGGGAAACAGTGGTGCCATCAGCCTGCCTCTCCATGCTGCTCCATCCGCGAGAAAATGACCGCGACCGCCGGCTGAAAACGTCCGTAAAAGAGTGCATGAAGTGGGGAAACAGTGGTGCAGTCAGCCTGTCTCTCCATGCTGCTCCATCCGCGAGAAAATGACCGCGACCGCCGGCTGAAAACGTCCGTAAAAGAGTGCATGAAGTGGGTAAACAGTGGTGCCATCAGCCTGTCTCTCCATGCTGCTCCATCCGCGAGAAAATGACCGCGACCGCCGGCTGAAAACGTCCGTAAAAGAGTGCATGAAGTGGGGAAACAGTGGTGCCATCAGCCTGTCTCTCCATGCTGCTCCATCCGCGAGAAAATGACCGCGACCGCCGGCTGAAAACGTCCGTAAAAGAGAGAGCATGGAGTGGGTAAACAGTGGTGCCATCAGCCTGTCTCTCCATGCTGCTCCATCCGCGAGAAAATGACCGCGACCGCCGGCTGAAAACGTCCGTAAAAGAGAGAGCATGGAGTGGGGAAACAGTGGTGGTGCCATCAGCCTGCCTCTCCATGCTGCTCCATCCGCGAGAAAATGACCGCGACCGCCGGCTGAAAACGTCCGTAAAAGAGTGCATGAAGTGGGTAAACAGTGGTGCCATCAGCCTGTCTCTCCATGCTGCTCCATCCGCGAGAAAATGACCGCGATCCGCCCGCGGCTGAAAACGTCCGTAAAAGAGAGAGCATGGAGTGGGTAAACAGTGGTGCCATCAGCCTGTCTCTCCATGCTGCTCCATCCGCGAGAAAATGACCGCGACCGCCGAGAGCTGAAAACGTCCGTAAAAAAGACCGAGCAAAACGTCCGTAAAAGAGAGAGCATGGGGGGAAACAGTGGTGCCATCAGCCTGCCTCTCCATGCTGCTCCATCCGCGAGAAAATGACCGCGACCGCCGGCTGAAAACGTCCGTAAAATAGTGCATGAAGTGGGGAAACAGTGGTGCCATCAGCCTGTCTCTCCATGCTGCTCCATCCGCGAGAAAATGACCGCGACCGCCGGCTGAAAACGTCCGTAAAAGAGTGCATGAAGTGGGTAAACAGTGGTGCCATCAGCCTGCCTCTCCATGCTGCTCCATCCGCGAGAAAATGACCGCGACCGCCGGCTGAAAACGTCCGTAAAAGAGTGCATGAAGTGGGGAAACAGTGGTGCCATCAGCCTGCCTCTCCATGCTGCTCCATCCGCGAGAAAATGACCGCGAAAACGTCCGTAAAAGAGTGCATGAAAATCGTCCGCTATCCGCGAAAAATGACCGCGACAAAACGTCCGTAAAAGAGTGCATGGGGGTAAGAGTGGTGCCATCAGCCTGCCTCTCCATGCTGCTCCATCCGCGAGAAAATGACCGCGACCGCCGGCTGAAAACGTCCGTAAAAGAGTGCATGAAGTGGGGAAACAGTGGTGCCATCAGCCTGTCTCTCCATGCTGCTCCATCCGCGAGAAAATGACCGCGACCGCCGGCTGAAAACGTCCGTAAAAGAGAGAGCATGGAGTGGGGAAACAGTGGTGCAGTCAGCCTGTCCATGCTGCTCCATCCGCGAGAAAATGACCGCGACCGCCGGCTGAAAACGTCCGTAAAAGAGTGCATGAAGCGGCTAAACAGTGGTGCTATCAGCCTCTCCATGCTGCTCCATCCGCGTGGAAATGTTCAAAGTGTTTTAATACGGACAGCGGGTGGTGATTCGCAGGCGTGTCCATCGTCTCTTGTGCCACCTTGCCCGGTTTAAATCGTCGTGATCAGCATAGCGAAAATATGACAGAGTGTTTTACAACGGGTAAGGTTATTGTCAAAATGCATAGGAGGTTTGATAGCAT